>NW_013952881.1:195677-207909 GCF_001266775.1 Austrofundulus limnaeus
AAGTCAGGGATATTAAGTCTTCAAAACAAAACAAGGCTCCAACAGACTCCAACTTTAAAAAAAATCTAAAATCTACATCAGCTAAACTGATCTGTAAAAAATCCACCCTCATACATTTTCTGATTAAAATAAGAAAATTTGTTTTGTTGATATTTCTGATTATTCTGCAACATCTCTTATTCTGATATTTAATCTAATATTTACAGAACTTTAAATTTTCTTTTGTTGAAATGACAGTTTGTCTGCATGCTGTGATTTAAAACTGTAAAGTGCATTATTTCTCCCCGTGAGAAGCATTTGTGTGAGCGGGAAGAAGACGTGAGCCTCGGCAGCTCCTGGCCCGGCAGCCTGTGGTTCTGGAGCCTCTCTGGACTGATTGTTTGGAAATGTACAACCGTCAGGCTGATGGAGCTAAAAATCAGCGTTTATGTTTGAGAAAAGCTCCTCTGCAGATAAAAAATTCAATATATACGTATTACTGTACTGTAGGAAGCGACTTCCCTTTTCCCTTTTAAGGTCCATTTGTTCTGGCACCGAACTCCACTTTCTGTCCTCACATCGAACACGTTGGACATAAATAAATCAGTCTGCAGCTGAATGGAAAAACAGGTTGCCTCTGATTTCAGAGGAACACACGTGTTAGTTTTGTTGTGTTACACTTGTTTCATTTGATGTTTCATGAAATTGAAAAAGATTTATTTAAAGTGCATCATTAGGGTGAAAACAGTTTATATTTCCTTTTAATTAAATAAAAACTGTGGAGCAGATTCTACTTTAATTCTATTTTTATACATTACAAATATTTGATGAGCCTCATCAGCAGATTTTGATTTCTGTTTTTTTTTTCTACATCCCAAAAAGGTTGACGTTTTTTTTGACAGGTGACCAAAAATGGTCCTAAATGTGAGTCGGAGCGGTGTTGGGACAGGGAGGACGGTAATTGTTGTTGTGCCACCTCACCTGATTATCCCGTCCTGAACACCCGGGGATTGACCGGAGAGGACGCTGCAGCAGCTTTAAAACAAGCGAGATCCATTTAAACACAACCAAGTTTTTAAAGCTTTAAACTGGGCTCTCATCACCCCCTGCACTGCATTTTACTTGGTAAGATTCTTGAAATAGGAGAAAAATGAGTCAAATTAAGCATTTGTAGAATCTTACCAAGTATATTTTCTTACTCCACTAGCAGAAATTTTTAACTTAATTTGAGTCAAATTTTCAAACTAACAAGACAAATAATCTTACACATTCTGAAAACAAGATGATTATTCTTACACAATCAGTTCTTGTTTAGTAAATCAGTCTCAAAACAAGATCAAAAAGACTTTTTGGCTGATATAAGATTTTAAAACTTGTTTAGGTGGACAGTTTTGCAGTGTGCAGCTGTCTGTCTGTCTGTCTGTCTGTCTGTCTGTCTGTCTGTCTGTCTGTCTGTCTGTCTGTCTGTCTGCCTGTCTCTCTGCAGAGCGTGAGACACAACCAGGACACAGCATGTTGTGGTGAACTGTTGTGGTGAACTGTTGTGGTGAACTGTTGTGGTGAACTGTCCATGACCCCAGAGTGCATTCTGCAGCGCCCTGACGGGTGTGCCACGGGACGACGGAGGGGTGGTGGTGGGGGTTTAAAGAGCTATCACAACCTCCGACATGTGGAGCAGAGTGTTGTGTTATATTCACAGAAGTGTGTGTCTGTGCGTGTGGGTATTTTCACATCTTCAGGTTGTTACTTCTCTACATGAACGCGAAGCTCGGTGGATTAGCTGCTAAAGGACGGGTGAGGATGGAGGTTAGCATGCACGTTCAAAGGATCGATGCTGCTGTTTTGCTGCTTTTGTGCATGTGTGTGTGTTTGTGCATGTGTGTGTGTGTTTGTGTGTCTGTGTGTGTGTAGGTGTTTGTGTGTGCAGATTTCACACCGGTGGAATTGTTTTAAGTGGATTTGTTTACGCTACAGCGATGATGATGGAATTATGTTTGTGTAACGCTGGACAAAGTGCGTGTGCAGATTTTGAGCTGGAACAGTTTGTGTGTTTGTGTGAGAGTGTGTGTATGTGTGAGAGTGAGTGAGCATCATTCTGTGGCTAGCTGCCACAGTTTGTAGCTCCCAGGGAGATCCGTGACCGTGATCCTCAAGTTTAGGGTTCATCTTCAGTTCAGCTGAAGGTTCAACGGGCGGTCAGCAGGCCACTGTTAGAGCAGCTTCATTCTCTGCTCGCTCTCTAGTCTGATTCTCTAATACCTCCCCCCCCTCCTCCACACACACACACACACACTCACACACACACACACACTCACACACACACACACCCACACACACACACACACACACTCTATTTCACCCTCCTTTCCTTCACATACAGCTCTCTATTTTATTTAAATTCTTCCCCTCAGCTGATCTTTTGCCCCCGGTTTGACCCGGGTTATGGAACAATCAGCTGAGACTCCAAAAACAAGACTCTTGTTTTGAATGTTTGCATCTTATCTGGGAGCAAACAGCCACTGATAAAACCTCACTGTCCGCTGCAGTCTGATGAAAGTTAATGAATTAAAGAAATTAGAGGTGCAGAGGTTTGCAGGTGCACGCTGTTTGTTTGCTCTTGTCAGCACACGGAGCGTCGTGGTGAACTTCACGAGATTGTTAGCTTGAATTGACTCAGCATTAATCCTATTCCTCTCGGGTCATTTATCCACATCATTTAAATGAACCTGAAAGCTTTTGTTTTGGTTTTATGATTGGAATTTAGATGAGGACATACAACCCTTCCCTGCTTCTCTGTTTTATCTTCAAAATCGAATCAGAAACCTCTTTGTCTCTTGTTACCGAGGCTGACCTCCAACAAAGTGCTGCAGAGAAGTGGTGGGACTTGATTTGAGAGTCTCGTTCATGGTCAGAGGAACATAAAGCATCTGAGCTAAGCTGGTTGAGCTTGTAAAAGACGTGCATCAGATGCATGATTCCCAACAGTAACTAGAGAAATTACAGTTCCTGCAAAAATGCTAGTGTGAATGCTACAGCTTAAAGCTGCTGAAATGAAGCTGAAAATGTTTAATAGCAAAACTGTTAATGCCAGTTTAATCTGAAAAGCTGAAAGAAGCACAAAAAAGCTGAAATTTGCATAAGAATAGCAAAAGGATCAGAATTATAGCTGAATATTAGCTGTCAAAGAAGAGAAAAGCTAAAACTGGCACAAAATAATGCTAAAGGTAACAGGCACATGTTGAAATCAGCACCTACCTGGTGAAAGCGGTGTAAAAAAGGTAAAATTAGCAGGAAAAAAGCACAAAAGTACAAAAATGTGACAATTTCAAGTAAATCATTTAAACAGCCAAAATGGGTAGTAAAACAGCTAAAACGCAGCTGTACTTTCTTAACTTAGCATAAAAAAGTGTAAGAAGCACAAGTTTGCTGAACTAAGCAGAGATGAACTGATACAGTCAACAAAATGTGAAATTAGCTTCAAAAAGCTAACTTTAGCTAATAGCTAAACAGAAAAATTGCAACAAACAGCTGAATATAGCATAAAGCAAATGTAAGAAGCAGAAACAGCTTAAATTAGCAAAAAGAAGCACAAAAAAGTGTAAGAATAGCAGAATTTCAGCTGACATAGCTGAAAAAGCTAAAATTAACAAAAGAAGTAGCTAAAATAGTAGTAGCTAAAACAAGGACATTAAAAAGAGCAGAACCAAAACAAAAGGTGTAAGGTGCTGTAAAGGTTTAAAAATATTTTGAAGGATTTTAAGGATGTTGAAAACAGCTCCATTCATTTTCAACGGGAAACGTGGCCGAAAAAGTTAAAAAGCTAAAAAAAAAAGGTATAAAAAGCTGAAATACCAAAAGTCATACATGAAGTGTCCTGAAGGAGCAGAAAGTTTTGATATATGAATTGTGACAAAAGCACAAAAACTGCAGAACGAGATACGTGTCAAAAAACGTGTAGAAGAGAAACTGATCTGAATGTGAACGTTGTCAGTCTGACATTGTTCCTACTCATCCACTTAGCAAATATTAAATTAACTTGTAAAAGTTCAAAGATCCCAAACCATGTTTAATTAATGCTACAAACCACTAAGCTTGTAAGCAAGTTGTTTCCTGTTTGACCTGAAAATCTTTGGTCAAATCCTATTTTCCAGGAACAAAAATCTCAGAATAAAGGTTCAGCTTTCTGAAGGGTTTTGCTCCGCCCATAAAAAGGCCAAAATGTGATGGACCAGATCCAGTTCAATCGCTTTAATTGACCAGATAAATGAATTAACTCCTCTTGGGTGCAAAGCCATTTGCAGATTAATCGTTAATTTCCTGATATGTAATGCATCAGACGGTGTTTTCTCTCTGGGACAAAGTGAGTTTTATCACCAACTCAAGAAAAGCTTAATTAAGAGTGAACTCATTTCACACCTGTTACGGTCCTTCTGGTTCCTCCAAGTCCCCCCCAGCCTCCCAGCAGTCTGTGCGGTAACCAACGGTGCATTTTTGCTCGTATGTGTGCTCACCTCTCACCTCACCTCCTCGCTCCCCTGGCTGTCTGCTCTGATGTGGCCCGGCTTGTTAAGCCCGTCCACTGGCTTTGATCCAGCTGGGATAATGGCAGATTGAAGGGGTGAGAGGCAGGCTAAGAGTTTACCACATGATACAGCCAGAGGCGTGACAATGAACAAAAACAAAGCGCTCACATGTTATTGGCTTAGTTAAAGAAGAGACACCTGTCGAGGTGTAGTGCTGAAAAATGTGAAGAAATACCTCAGTAAGGGTGGATTTGCAGTCACTGTACTTGTCAATGAATGGAGAAGGTGGAATGGGCAGATTACCCGTTCCATGCATGGTGTTAAAAAGTCACAAGGTTAAAACCACAACATTTTAATTCATTTTCTCTCATTTAACTAAAATACTTTTAAGGAAAATTTTCTCTTTTATTGCAGAACGTGTGCAGGGTGAACGTTGTAGCGCTGCCAAACATCTGAGTCTAAGTGTCCTGATTGAGCTACATGTTTATTACCTCTGCCAAGGGCGAGGTAATGTTTTCGGTCGCGGATGTCTGTCCGTCTGTCGCTCTGTCTGTCTGTGGTTCTGTCGTTCTGTCTGTGGACAACATTACTCAAAAACTTGTGGACGGTTTGTCATGACATTTTTACCACATGTGGGTACTGGCTCAAGTAACACACCTTTAAATTTTGGTGATGTTTGGGATCACGATGCAGATACAGGAATTTTTTTCTTTTAACACTCCGAGATCAGCAAAGCTGTGATGCTTTCACAGGGCATGGGTTTCAAAGTGTCCAGCAGGTGGCACTGTAGTATTGGTGTGCCCCTTTGTAACTATTACAGGATGGGTGAAATTGGTCTTGGCGGAGGTTTGCACTCTCCGAGTGCTTCTAGGTAGAAATATTTTCATGTCGTTTTGAAGAATTTTATTATGATTAGGTTATATACTGATTTTAATTACACTATACATGGTATAGTCTTATGATTAGATGAACTGTAATAATTGTTAAATGTCACTGTTTTACTTAAATTGATTATTTTATGTAGGCAGGTAAATGCCTGAACACAGATTCAACACATAACTGAACTGTTAATCTTCATTACGTTAGAATATAATTTGTCTGGGGACATGAGTTTTAGCTGGATTTAGGGACTCCCCTCCTGGTGACGTAATGGAATAGGCGGAGTCATGTCCCGGGTGCCCATGTTAAATGGTACTGACATCCTGTGAATGGGACTGAAAACAGACTGAATAAACTGTCTTCAGCCACAGCGCTCTTTGTGTGGTTGTTCTTTAATAATCATTTTTCAAGCATTGGTACATTCTCCTTATGGTTCAAGCACACAAAATGGTGAACAAACATGCTTAACAATATTTTTCTTTCAGTTTTCTAAAGTTGCAACAGAAATAAAAAGCAAAGTTTCTTATTCACTGACTGCAAAATAGAACAATTTTCATGGACAAACAAACATTTTAGCCCACAGAGTGGGGCAATATTGTGGCAAATTGAGTTTCCTCACCTGTTTCACCTGTTTCACCTTGATTGGCTGCCGCTCTATCTAGCGCAGCTGCAGCAGGTTTCCCTGATGAGCGTGAGGGGTTTATTAGACGGCACTGCTGAACTGGTCTTCGCCGGAGCAACACGTACCTTACGGTATTTGTCCTGGCCTCTAACCTTTGTAAATCTTCCTTGAGATATTGATCTATGTTTTCCTTGTTCAGTGACTTACACCCGAGATCCTGTGAAGCCGTCGGAGTCCCATCTGTGCCKCGCTCACCTGCCTGTCTGCCTCCAACGAATAAGAGAACTCACCTGCCTCAGTACATCACTGCGAGTAATCATCTGTTCATCCTACAAAGAAAATCTCTTTATCTTGTGGATCCTTGTCATCTCCTCCGCGCCGCCTTCCTCATWCATCACTGTAAGAAAAACCCATACTTACCTCCTGWTTGCAATTCAAAAATACTTACCTGCAAGAACTCACCTGGACTCCTTCCTTTTCAGCACTCCCGATCCCTCGACATCCCAGCACCTGTAAATAAAAMAAATTATTTTTTGACTTTGCTTCTCTGTTGTATGTTTTGTACCAAATCCGCAAATTCTTTGACTTACCTTGAAACCCTGATAAATATCAAGTAAAATGAACTTTATTAGCTTCATATCATGTTATACCATTATCCCCTCAACAAAAACATGCAAAATTAAAAGTATTCCTTTGACTCATTCATGCATGCCTGTGAACTCCTGTAGTGTCCTGAGGCAGCCATTCAGGAGAACAAAACCAGCAAATTGGCCCTAGAACCTCCTTTTAGGTGTAGCTCCTCCTCTGGGCTGTGTCTCCTCATCACAGAGCACGCCTCCCCCGTGACTCCTGCAGGCTATCAGCAACAACAACTAGCAAACAACTGGTGAAATCACATCTGCTGAGCTTGTAACACTTCTCAGTCCAGTCCTTTTTAGATCATAAATGCCTTTGAGGAAATAGATTTTCAGATGCTAAGGAGAATTACCCTCTTCTTAAGCTTCCCATGAAGGACTCGGTTCTTAAAAATGGTTGGACTTCATTTTTGAAACCCTCCAAAGAAAAAAATTGTTATATTTATTCGAGTCACTTTACAGATCATAGCTGTCTGAACAAAAAGGAATTTAACAGAGAACTAACAACAAGATTATCACCAAAAAACAACACAATTCCAACACTCAGAAGGAAACAAACATCTCTGTCATCTGCCCAGGTGAGCTGGAAAACAACTCTTTTGCTCGGTTGTTTGGTCTGTCTGTGATCTACAGTTACTATTCGTAACTTCTATTATGATCTGTGTTGTTTAGTTGGCTTACACCACATTTTAGTCATAAATGCATTAGTTTAACACTGATGTGTGTGAGGATGACTGGCAGATATTACCAGCTGAAACGTCACCTCTGTACTCGCTCCAGTTCTTCAGAATACCTACTTTCCAGTCCGACATGGACTCATTCAAGTAAGGTTCAACTGTATGCTGAGCTGCAATTTTCCAGAACCGATATTGTATAATGTTGCTGATTTTTTTTTATTATTATTACAACAAAATAGGCTACAACCCTCCAGGTTGTAAACGGCATGAAGCTGTTGTGATGATGAGCAGAAATGGGCGTGACGGATCGGAAGGAGGTTCTTAAAGAGACAGAGGCCAATTTCAAGGTGTTTAGAAATGACTGTGATGTTAAGTCATTTATTTTTGATTTACACATATAAACAGCATTTCCATAACGACTTAAGGTAGGGTTGGGCGATAAATGATTCAAATTATTAATTTGATTTTGGGAAAATATGGATGTTTTTCTCACCAGTGAACTCTTTGGGGCTCCTGTAGTTCAGAGGTCACCTCACCTGTCCCTCAAGATGCTTGGTACACAACATGACAATATGGCAGCTAACAAAGAGGATCTACTTCCCCCAAAAAGCACCGTGTCTTCAGTTTTCTGGAACTGGTTAGGTTTCACAACCTCGGACATGGAGCAAGGAACACCTCACTACAAAATCTGTTTGAAGGCTATAGCTACAAAAAGCAGGAGTACAACAAATTTGTTTCACCACCTGAAACAGAGGCACTCCGTTAAGTGAGAAACAAAATAGATTAAAATCGAATTTGGGATGAAAAAAATCAGAGATTGTTTTTGGGCCATATCGTCCACCCCAACTGAAGGTGACGTTACTTTATTACCTCCGCCGAGGGCGAGGTAATGTTTTTGGTCGCATCTGTCGGTCTGTTGTTCTGTCTGTGGACAACATTATTCAAAAACTTGTGCACGGATTATCATGACATTTTTACCACATGTGGATACTGGCCCAAACACCACACCATTAACTTTTGGTGACATTCCAGATCATGATACAGATACAGGAATTTTCTTTTCTTTTAACTCTCTGAGGTCGAAAGCTGTGATGCTTTCACAGGGCTTCTGTAAAAATCAGTGAGAGCTTTCAGTGTTCATTTGAACTGGATTTAACAGCACCGACTTATAAAAGTAATATTAAAACCAGATTTAATGATGAATAAATTTTTTTTGCCATAATGTGCGCATTTAGAGAACGTTTTGTGACCAGGAAGTGGGTGACTGCACCATGAAACCTACTTTTCCCATTCCCTCGAACACAACACATTGTCGGTAGGCTGGTACACAGATCGCTTCTGGCCTTTGGAGACGGGAGGAGAACAAATTGATTTTGGCATTTTGAAAGCTGGTAGAAGGGTACTTTTTAGACCAGACGTGTGTTGGAGTGTGAGTGTGTGTGCAGTGTTTGTAGTAGTGTTGTTACTCTGTGTGTCAAAACAAGTTGTCGTTTGACTGGAGGAAGCTAAGTCTGAGTCGTGAGCCGGGATGAAGACTGAGGAAGAGGAGTGACACGCTCAGGTGCGGTGGACTTCAGACTCGGAGTTTGTTTGTTTGTTTGTTTGTTTGTTTGTTTGTTTGTTTGTTTGGCATGGAATATGTAAAAGATTATAATCGTAACAGAGGCAAACTGCACCACATTTTACAAGCTGATTTCATGATCTCCAGGGGAAGAGGAGGAGGGGGAGGAGAAGTTGCCCATCCACTCTGTCAGGCCCACAAACACAACCACAGACGGACCAGGACCAGAACCAGATCCCTGCTGGCTACAGCGACAGAAACAGGTGATGGGCAGTGGGACATCGAAAAGAAAGCAAAAGCCCTGCTGTTCAGCCGTTTTCAGCCATGGAGTTCGGGTAGATCTGCTTATCAGAACAGCAGCCCTGCTGCCTCTCTGTGGCTCCTGCCGTGATCTGGTATTGCTGAGTTTCACTTTGCATGAGAAATCGAAGCAACGTCCCGTTCTTTATGACCGCTGCCCACGACCTTTGTCAGCCCGCTGAATTAACCTAGCAGCGTATTCAGCTGCACTGGCCCTTTTCTCCAGGAGCCCGTCCTATTAACTGAGTGAGCGGCGCAGTGAGGGTCACACTTAAGTAACCTTATCTTGTAATTGGGTTCAAGGTTAAGTGACCCTGGAGCATGGGGGTCCAGAGTTAAGGTCACAATGTCAGGCAGACAGGGGAGCTTTTAATCACTGATGAAGCTCCAAATCAAGGCCTGGGATTCTGCTATCTGACCGGGCCGGACTCGCTCGTCCCCCCATCGCCCTCGCCCGCCCGCATCTCACAGCAAGCTGTCGACTCAAAAAAAAAAAAAAAAAGATGGGGTTTAAGGGGGTTGGATGGAGTGGTTGCCGAGCAACCAATATTCAAGCCAAGGTCTCACAAGCTTTTAACCTTAGTGCAAATCGATATAGACGGCAATTGGGCTAATATTCATCGAGCAGATGGGAAAATTAGGCGCAAGTCTGCCTGCAGGAGATAGGAGAGCATCAAAGACGTGCTGTTGGTCGTACGGTCGCAGCATCACTCAGGCGACTCTAATTGGATGTTCGCTCTGTGAAAAGTCAGGAGAGGATGATGGGGACCATAGCTGTGACAAGAGGAGGAACATCTTCACTTTGTCTGCTTCTTTTTACGTATTTATTCATGTCACCGTGCAAAGCTCTTTCCTCTGTCTTTGGCTTTCCTCTTTTTTTTAATCTCCCCTGCCACCATCACCTAGTTCCTTCATTCATTAAAGGGGCAATATCATGTAAAATCAACTTTTTTGAGTTTCATATCATGTTATGTTATACTCTCATAAAAAAACATGTCCAAAGCCTTGCTCTGACTCATTCATGCATGTTTGAGAAATCCTGCAGTGTTTTTATGAAGCCATGCTGAGGAGCAAAACGACAGGTGGGGACCAGAAACACCTTTTGGTACCAGGGACACCCCTGGGACGTGTCTTTAAGCTGAACTTCCTCATGGCAGAGCACCACCCCTCCCTCCCCACACACCCCGCCCATGACTCCTGCAGGCTCTCAGGTGAAGGTGAAACTTAACTGTCTGCTGAGCTCTCAACATTAGTTCTCACTCAGTGAAGCTCTTTTCAGATTAAAAATACCTTTGAGGAAATGTATTTTCAGATGCCAAGTAAAATGCATCATAGCGCACATGCACCCCCGCCCCACGCTGAAATGGGCGGGACAGAAGCGGAAGGTGGTTCTTAAAGAGACAGAGGCCAATTTCAAGGCATTTAGAAGAGGAAGTGATGAGAACATAAGTTTATTTTCTATTTAAACATAAAAACAGCATTTTAATAACAACTAAAGATGACATAGATACTTTATTATGGTATAGTTTTTAAATTTGTGCCTGAGAAACACATAATATTGGCCCTTTAATGTTTCTGTATTTGAACTTTCATGACCACATATCCAGATGTTTTATTAGGATATTATATTTGTGACAAAGTCTCGTATAATTTTTCTTCTGTTATAATTATGAGTCTAGTTTTCCTACTCTGTTCTCAAGAGAAAAATGTTAATCAAGCCTTAAAAAGAAACAGCAGTCCCCTTTTTTCCTGCTGCAGGCCCATCCCTTCTTTCTGCCTGTCTTTTAAAAGGGGAGATGGATGACCACAAGCGGAGGGGTTCATGCAGCGTGACCCACGAACATATCCATTGCCAAGGGCGAGGAAATAGCCCAGATTAAAGAGCTTGTAAATAATGGCCCATAAACATCTGCCTGTTTGTCCGGTCGATCCATCTCAGTCTCCCATCTGGTCCTCAGCTTCTCTCCAAGTCTCTTGCTTTATTTTCTCCTCTTTTGCTGCGTTCAGTCCACAGGGCAAATGCATCATCAGACCAAAGTCAGTCATATTCCAGTACAAACAAACACTGAGACTGACCCTCGGGTCAGATACAGTTCAGATCCCCACCAGTCACTGCACCCATGACTCAACCCAAAGACAACAACGGAGAGCATTAGCTTTATTTTCTTTCCCTCGCTTTCCTTCCATTTATTAGTGTCTGTGCAAACTGTTTTCAGATTATTGCATAAGGTAAAAGCGAGTGCATCGAAGGACTTAATTGTTTTTAAATGATTCACGTTGTTTGCTCTTCCACCTCCCTCCTCAGCCCAGCTCCCTCTTGCAGAGCCTCATTAAAATAAGCCCTGATTGTGATTAGACTTTTGTTAATGTCCAACGCACAACATCTGCTGCGAGCTCTGACCACTTGGACTTTCTCACATCTCCCTGCGCAGCCGCTTTGATTGGCCCGGACCGTGTGAATCAAACGCCGGCGGTAATAACCACCTCAGATGTGACTCATCTGCAGGTGGCAAATTAGACCAAACAAAGGGCCCGACTGCAGGCGGACTGCCAAAAACCCAATGCACAGAAAATACCTCGGCTTTTGTGTCGCTTCCAAAGTTCAAGCAGCTTCTCTGCTAGTGCAAAGTGGTTTTAGTTAGTATGGAACAAGTGAACTGAAAACACCAATGAAAAGAACTTGGAAAAGTTATTTGAATGATTTTTACATTAAAGTCAACAATGGAGAATATTGAATCAAATAAAACTTACAATTCCTTCAAAGGATGCATCACCCACCACCTTGCATGTCGTACATGACCTGTTTGTGCAAAAATGGGCAACCTAAATGACGGAAGGGTCCACAGTTTTTGTAGACATTACCAGAGAGCCACATAATGCTGCACACTAACACAAATGTAAAAAGAAAAAACTCGACACCAACTGCTGGTGCTGGCTGGCATTTATGGCATTTATGGTAACGAGAGAGCTGACTGCCTCGCAAAAGCTGGCAGTCAGGCTCACTTCAAAGGACCTGGGGTCGGATTTATAAAACTGGCGTACGCACAGTATGAGCC
>NW_013952881.1:208726-211085 GCF_001266775.1 Austrofundulus limnaeus
ACTCTGACGTGCGGCTGTGATTTATAAAGGAAAGAGGCGCAGAAACATGCGTATGCACTGTTTTGTAAATTTGAAATTTTTTTTGGCGTACGCCATTTCCGCCTTTTGGCCGTACGTTCACTTTTAGTATGGTTTCCACGCAACCCTTTATAAATGAGACCCCAGAGCCTGTTGTAGGTACTTCAACAACAGTCTGTAGGACTGCCCTACAGGCCTGGATTAGACGTCAACACTCAATCTGATGGAGGGAGCTGACGGATTGTAGACAGGCACGGGAACTGATTAATGGCCCAAATCTAAGGTTTGGGAAAGCTCTCATCTCCCTATCAAGGAAAACTCTAAGTGCACTGGTTGGAATCCTAACTGGGCACAATCTGCTCAACTGCCACAAAATGGTGATAGGACTCCATGACAATGGTCTGTCTGATGCCCGTGGCATTGAATTAGAGACCTCTTTGCACTATTTAGGCCACTGCTTGGCTCTGAGTGATCAAAGGAAAATAATTCTTGGGGACCCCTTTATGGATCCTGAGAAGTTCAGAACACTGAGTGTTTCTAACCTTGTGTCCTTCATCCGAGGGACGAGAAGGTTTGAATGAAAACCAGTGTCTTTTTGGGGAGAGCAATGGGCCCACTTAGGAAGGCCTCCACTCATTTGGATTTTATATCTTTCCCCACTCACCATAACCATAGTACGGAACTACTGAACTGAAAACACCAATGAAAAGAACTTGGAAAAGTTATTTTAATGATTTTTACATTAAAGTCAACAATGGAAAATATTGAATCAAATAAAACTTACAATTCCTTCAAAGGATGCATCACCCACCACCTTGCATGTCGTACATGATCTGTTTGTGCAAAAAGGGGCAACCTAAATGACAGGTGGGTCCACAGTTTTTGTAGACATTACCAGAGAGCCACATAACGCTGCGCACTAACGCAAATGTAAAAAGATAAAACTCAATACCAACTGCTGGTGTCCCCCATCGCATGTGCAGAGTAAAAATGGAAAATCGTGATCTCCCCATGATGTCATTGCAAGATCACTCGCATTCTATAAACACTCAGAGTATGTGTTGGCACGTACTTAGATCTACCTACAAAAAAATAAGAAGAATTTTCAGCTCAATTGCTGCTTTTGTTACTGAGGGACCAACATTTTTATGTGATGTAAGGTTCGGCTACGGTGGCAGCCATCATGACCTTGGAAATGTCACTTTAGAGCTTGGACGTTCATTAGTGATGAACCTTAACAGTTTTATTGTTTTGTTGGAATCATCACAGGCCTCCGTTAGTTAAATCATCCCAGAAGGTGAACAGACAGACGGATGGACAGAGAGCATTTCTATGTCCCCCACCTTGGTGACGGATAAAACTGTGGTCAGCACAGATGCCTCACACCAAGAAGGTCCTGGGTTTGATCCACGGTTTGGACCTGGGGTCTTTCTGTGTGGAGTTTGTGTTTTCTCCTTGTGCCTGTGTGGGTTTTCTCTGGGTACTCAGGTTTCTTCCAGACCTAAAACATGTTCAATAGGCTGCGTTCAGGCTCAGGCCACCATTGCAGAATAGATCTGTTATTACAGAAGGGATTTTCCTGGTTAAATAAAGGCCAATAAATAAATAACACACCAAAATTTTACCTCAAGAACTGATTTACAATAATTTGTGTTTGATATACTGTAGATGATTGGATTTAACAACCAGCTTAAATCTGGTTGACTTCAACTGTTCATCTGTTGTAGATGTACATCCAGTGATTATTTTTCAAAGTTTTGTTAAACTCTCTTGATTAAAGTCAGCTTAATAAAACACATTTAAAACAACTGAAGTTAAAGTTGAAGTGCTGTATGAGAAAACTAATAAAAACAAGACATGGATATCCAAGAACTGTAAATTTGAGCGAGGAATGAACCCAAGTCCGGATGGAGAATAGAGTTTTTACAAATGTAAAATATATATTTTGACAAAAATAAAGCAAAAAGCTGACAGGGAAGCTAAATAAACAAAAGGAAAAGACAAACACTAAAAATGGTGAACGACAAGGAGACCATAACAGTAGGTGGAGACCAAACAGCAGGATAAACCATGTAATGAACCTGCAAGGAACGAACCGAAGAGGAGTATTTAAGCAAACAAAGGGAGGTGGAAATGAACAACAGCTGAGGAGAAGTAATTAGCTAACAACTGACAGGTGTGATGATTAAACAGCAGGAACCAGACTGAGGAGAATGTGTGATAACAATGAAGGAACACAAGGGAGATAACACAGAATGACAAAAACACACAAGAACATAAAATCACCCAAACAGAAAAATAAATATTATAAGATAGAAGCAAATGACAACAGTAATAATAA
>NW_013952881.1:211830-213403 GCF_001266775.1 Austrofundulus limnaeus
CTCCTGGACACCTTGACTCCTCCACTTGAGTCAAACACACACTGTTTAATTAAAAATTTCCATAACTCAGAAGTCTTTATTCCTAACAAATGTCATGGTACTTTTTTATATTTTAACTATTAGTTTTGCAAAAGCATTTTTATATTTAAATGGTTTTACTAATCCTAAATAGGTAGGGGCAATTAAAATGAGCACAGCACAAAACTGAGGTCAGCTGACCGCACCCATTTCCCAGTCTTTATTTTGTACTTTATTGTGCTTTTGATCAGTCAAGAAATAAATTGAGTACATACTGTGTAAATTTATTCCGTAAGCCTTAAAGCCTTAAAAAAATAGCTTCTGGATGACACCTGGATGATTATTAAATTTAAATGTTGCTTATACCTCTCACCTTCTCAGTCCCACCTTTTCTTTATGATTTTACAGAGATTATTTCTATTTTGTGCTACAATTAAACTCATCTTTGTTGCTACTGTCATCATAACCATAACATGGGAGGGGGGTCTGGAGGTTCTCCCCCAGACATCTTTGAATGAAGTAGGTGCTGTTTCCTGCTTTCTGCTATGTTTGCAGGTTTTAAACTACATAAATAAACACTTTCAAAACTATTTTAGAGCCAGATTCTTCATTCAACTCAACATATGAATTATCCTTTTTGTGTCATGTTGGACGTTTGATTCTTTGACCAGCTGGTAGGAAGTAGAGTTTTAATAGGGTTTAAAAAATAAATTATTGACTGTGTCGCATCAGCCACTGTTCTCTTTAGAGACAGTAGTTTGTCAAGAGAACAAAAAATAAAGTTTCTTCGGTTGCTTCTTTTTTAATATATATAGATTAGGCTGTTGTTTATATTTTACTGTCACAGCTCTAATCCTCCTTTTTATTATGGATTGGGACCGACAAAAAACACACTTAAAGTTATTTTATAGGGATCTATTTTAGCCATAGAAATGTTTTTTTTAAGTGAAGAGAAAATAGAGACAGAGAGAAAAACAGAGAGAGAAGTAATTAGAAAGATAGAAAGATTGAAATAGCGATTAGACGTATATTACTGTAAATATACACCAACAAAACAGGACCACACACCCAACATCTGTCCGCTCACCTGAAAAATAAATGGATAAATACATAGAGGGCATATATAAAAAATATATACATATCCATACATATTGTTGAGTCCGTCTCGGTTCACTTGAAGGCTGTCGGCGGCTGTTTCCCTCCGTCTCCTCTCGTCTGCTTGCTGCTGCTGCGGGGTTGCTGGAAAATCACAAGGCGTCTTCCTGAAAACTTGTTGAATGTTAAAAACTCTTCAGCAAACATGAATGAAAAAAGGATGACGATAATATTCAGCTTCTGGACACGGTTTATTAGCGAGAGAGATGGGGACAGCTTATCACAGCGAGATGGAAAATTGGACTGAACAAAGAGCGCGCACCCGCTCGCAAGCGCGTTCACATTTCTTAAAGGCACAGTACATGAAATCACTACATAATCCCCCCTTCGATTCTTCAGAATCGACAAATAACCAAACATCCATACAGCTCGCATAAAAGACACATTGTCCAGCTGAAAA
>NW_013952881.1:216753-219543 GCF_001266775.1 Austrofundulus limnaeus
GAATTTGAATTTAATTTGTATTTATATACCTCTCTTTGGCCGTGAAAATTAAAATTGAAACGGTCACCAAAGAAAACAAGTCACCACAAAGCGCAAACAGCTGATGCTCAGTAGCTGTCACTCAAGAAATGACAAGGAATTAAAATAATTTTCTTTTTTTTTGTGTATAAAACAGAATTACTCGCCTGGCCAAAAAAGAAAAGGGAGCAGCCCCCACAGCTCGTTCCTGCAGCAGGAAGTTGTCTCTCTCACCAGCAGGAGGAGCTCCGAACAAAGAACGACAGAGAGAGAGAAAAACAAGTTAATGAAAGCCAGATGCACTCAAAAGCAGCAGCAAAAACCCCCACTCCTGATGCTCTGCAATAAATCACTTCTAGACAGGACAAAGGAGCTGCAGCAAAAAAAAATGTTGAAGCACCCACACAATTTGGTTCCAGCCCAAACCGCGCCAAGTCAATTCACAAATAATAAACAGAAAAAACAACAAAACCCCACAATTAACATCAAACAACCATTTAGGACAGACAAACACACAGGCCTGTACTCCCTTGCTTGAACAGAACTTTAAAAAAAACAACAAAAAAAACGTGACATGTCCCCTTTAAACTTCCAGTAACTAGACGGAGCCTCCACCACCCAATATTCCGTTACCTCCCCGGCCTATTTCATCGGAATTAAACAGTATTTAGGCCTCAGAAGATACTGCAACCGGGTACTTTTATCCGGGCGAGAGAACAAAAGACCAGGCTGAACGGCCCCGTACACAACTCTGCTAACAGCAGAACAATTCACCGCGCCCACCAGCAGCTAACAGGGTGACAAAGACGTCTCTCTGACCGACCCGGTCCTCTAACTACGGAGGTGCAGCGGAAACTCAACACAAGAGATGCATCTCAACACTTTTTCTTCAAAAGTACGCGTACTTTACTCATAAACCGCCAGAGAGCACACACTTAACCCCTCTGCGGCGGGCAACACGTCGCAAAAAATAACAAATAACTTAGCAAGGTTGAACACACAAAAACAAAACAAAGACAGAACTCCAGACATTACACGGAGCCCATCGCTGTGACCAGCCGACAAACCTCATATGAACCGCCCTGAGTCTCTGAGGCATAAAAATCAAAAAAACAGAGATAAGTATGGCCAATAATACCCCTGCTAATTCAATATTAACCTTTAAGACTGTACAGGCCTGTTCGTTGATGCCATTTTATGTTGAGTCCGTCTCGGTTCACTTTTGGCTGTCGGCGGCTGTTTCCCTCCGTCTCCTCTCGTCTGCTTGCTGCTGCTGCGGGGTTGCTGGAAAATCACAAGGCGTCTTCCTGAAAACTTGTTGAATGTTAAAAACTCTTCGGCAAACACATGAATGAAAAAAGGATGACGATAATATTTAGCTTCTGGACATGGTTTATTAGCGAGAGAGATGGGGACAGCTTATCACAGCGAGATGGAAAATTGGACTGAACAAAGGGCGCGCACCCGCTCGCAAGCGCGTTCACATTTCTTAAAGGCACAGTACATGAAATCACTACAATATGTAAAGGTATACATACATACATGCCTACATTCATAAATATTGTCAGTATATACACACAGACATATATACACACTCAGTGACCTGTCAGAACCCCCCGGATCAGAGCACCTGTTTGTGAGCAGTTGTGAACATGTGTGTATATACAAGATTTCTCCAGTGGAATATTTAATAGTGACTGTGGAGGACCGAGACCCAACCCCCAAGACACGAGGCAGACATAGGGAAGACCAGAGCCCAAGGGCCCGAGAGGGGTCCTGAGCGCAGAGCCCCAAGGGGCACCCACCCCCCAGTTCAGACCATAGGGGAGAACTGGGAGAGTCCCCCAGCGACCACACACACAGCCCCCGGGGCCAGCAGCGACAAACTCATGGGCCCCACCGGCACCCGCCATACCAAAGCAGATCCAGGAAAGGGCACAGAGGTCCGGGCCCCTACAGCACACCACCTCCAGGCCAAAGCCCGACAGGTCCAGAGGCCCCGGGCCCCAGCAGGCAGTCACCAGGCCAGGCCGGCACACACCCCAGCACCCAGCCCCAGAACCCCTGAACCCCCAGCACACCGGCGGCCAGCCACACACCCCACCGGGGGGCCGAGTAGCAGCGGGCCCCCAGATAAACCAGCAGTAGGGGCAGCCCAGACCGCAGCCTGACAAATACCCAAACATACACAATCGCTGCCATAGAAATGTTTTAATTAACATCCCATCATGGATCAGTCAGCAGCAGCTTCTTACTAACATCGTTTCCAGTCTGGATGGGATGGATATCTGCAGCAGGGAGGGTCGCAACGTGAAGAAGCCTCCTGTCGGTGCTCTGGGACCGGGAGGAGCTCTCAGCAGCACCTGTTGAATTCATGTCAGAGTCTCTATAAGTCTCAATAACACCAGAACAAGAGCCGCTAGCTTTTCACTAGTTGCTCTGCAGTCTCTGCCGGGATCTGAAAACTCGGTAAATATAGCAACAAAGTCGCTAAATTGGCACCACTGTGTTTTACAACCTGTCACCTCTCATGTCAGAGAGCCGTGTGTCGGTCAATTATGTCACGCATTGAAACGGTCAAATTATTGTATAATATGTTTTTTTAAATTATTGATCGTACATCATACAGAGGACAAAATTATCGTACAAATATGACAATTATCGTACATCTGGCAACACTGCACAGTTTTTAAAACAACATAGAATTGTCCCACCTCGATCAAATCTGCGTGTGTGTGTGTGTGTGTGTGTGTGTGTGTGTGTGTGTGTGTG
>NW_013952881.1:220526-224567 GCF_001266775.1 Austrofundulus limnaeus
ATAAATAAACAGTGCGAAAACAATATGACCCTCGCTTCACGTGCGGGGGTCATAATAAAAGCAAACATGGCTCCAGCATGCTGGCTTCATGTGGATTCTCTCACCTCATACAGGTATTGTGCTTACCTGGGCAAAGCATCTGATGTTAGCTGAGATGCAAAGCATGCAAAACTGAAAATGAGCCAAATGCAAGCTTGGAGAATCACCAAATAATGTATTGATCTGATCACACAAATCTTTTTCATTAGCTCAGCAGACACCAACTGTTACAGATAACGCTGTCAAAGCAGCAACACATTTGTTATAAACACTAAATAAATATATAAATACTTTCATTCTTTTTTAAGTTACTAAAGTTTCCAAAGCGTTTAGTTTCAAATTGTCTCCTAAATCCACCTGCCACCTAATGTCCCAAACGATGGCAGATCTTCCTCAAGTCTTCAACGTTTGAATGACAGATTTTCCAGGTAGGTGAGCTGCAACTAAAGCTTCATGATCTCACATCACTGAGAGGGACTCTGGCCTTCAATTCCAAAATGAGCCCTCTAACCTCCCACTGTCAGAATGACGGATAAACCATCTTAACTCTGGATCTCACTCAAGGTAAGGTGCCAGCATCTCCTTTTTTTACACAGCTCGAAACTGCAGCTCCAGGTTGTTTCACTGTTTTTTCTTCTTCTTTTGAAACGTCATCTAGTTTTTCATTCTGACACACTTTTACCCCAAAAATCCCCATCTCCTCTGTTCTTTTTTTAAGGCTAAGCTTTAATTTATGAGCTGCCATTTCTGACCTACCAGGTGACCCCATACTTTAAATGCATTCCAATGGAGCCAAGAAATTTATTTGGTAGATAAATCACTTCTTACCAAACACAGGCTGGTGCAAGGTCACAGTTGTGGAAGAGGATAAAAATGAAATTATTGAGACAGAGGGTCAAGCTGGATCCTTACACTGATGTCAGATGAGCTGGAGCTTTAATCTGTAAATTCAAGTTTTACCTCTTTAACTAAACAAATCAGAATCAGCTTTATTGTCATTCACACACAACAGAGATGCAATGCAGAACAAAAATGCAGTTAAGAACACCCGTTCAAAAGAAAGACACAAAACAAACATGGGGGAATGGATGAACAGGTCTTGCATAACACAGTTGCACTACCTTTTGCAGCTTGGAAAAACACAATAGGATAGATGAGTTAAAAAAAGTTGCTCTGATCCTATATTTACTCATAAACACAGAATCATGTGCACAAAAAAACAACTCAAGACAGCTGGGGATGGGGGGTGGCTTACGGTCAACACATGGTATGGAGGCGGGATTCAGTGGAGTTGGTGACATTTTAGGTTAATTCTCCGTGCTGGAACCAATCCAAGGCGCACCAGAGTCCAAAGACCAGATTCTCAGAGACCAGATCGTCTCATGCTCAGTTCTCTAGAGTTCAGAGTTTCCCTTCCTCCTCACGGCCTTCAGACTGTTCCCACATGGATGATACGGGGAGAGGGAAGGGGAATCAAGCCCTTGTTTACGTATCCTCCTGGGGAATTTAGATAAACGAGCCAACTGAGACCAGCAGCTGGGATCCAAAAAGATAAACAAAATAGTTTTGGAACAAGCGGCCTTGAATTTTTCTTGCTGCTTTCAGTCTCACTGCATCTCTGAAAATAGGGGAAAAAATACCAATGTTCTGAACTCCGTGTCCTCCTTGCCTCTCACCGTCTGAAGCTTCACCCAGATGTAATCCTACACTCCAGAGGCACACTGCTGAGCTGCGATTCTCATCAGAATCACATCCAGTTTGTGACTTTACCGTATTTTTCCAGACTATAAGCTGCACCCCCAAAATTAAAAAAAAAACAGTACACCCAAAATTTTAGTCAAATAAGTGAATTGAACATCACATTTATTATTTGACAAAGAAAAAATTGGCAAGTTTACACTTAACTGAACTTATTTTGGTAGTTTTTGAACTGGAACCATAATGATCACAGTATTATTTAAGAAACTAGAAATCTTCTTTTTCCCCTTAATGCAATTTAACGGATCAACAACATATGCGGTCATAAAAATCTATCCTTGCGCGGACATGTCCAGGATGTCCGCTTCGAATCCATGGCTGTGCGGCTGCGTATCACTTAGTGTGTGTCACCCAGAAGGCAGTTGGGCACAACACCGTTAGTGAAACAACTACTGTGCCAACCTACTATATAAAGTACTGGCGTTCATTGAACATTTGTGGGATATGGGACAGACCGTATTCTACTGGACGGGCGACAACCCCACCTCCAGCCAAAGAGCCCCATGGTGGCTGAAGAAAAAATCCACGTATAAGCTGCACTGGACTATAAGCCGCATGGTTCAAAGTTCAGGAAAAAATTAGGCCGGTAAATACGGTATCTCCCCCAGCATCTGAGTCTGTGTGCTCTCAGTGGCAGATTTCATCCATTTTGTCTGACAGCCTCTCACTAACCCTAACCTAAACTTTTTACTTTCTAAATATGAAGAGATCAGTTTCTACAAATGTAAATCCACCTCCTGGAACTCTTCCTGGGTGGTGCTTTAATATGGGATTACCTGCAGATGCTAATTTGATTTGTCTGACCCACCAGAGTGGTTTATCCCTGACCTATGAACCAGTGAGTTTTCCAGTTGGTTGATCAGGACGAGAACCTTCACTTGACCCTCCTCAGCCTGTATGTTAATGTCAGGAACCGGGGTGGGGGGGMGGGGGGCCTAAGCAAACTGCACCGTTGCAGCAGGAGCTCAAGGACAGCAGCCTCTCTGCATCACGTCCAGTTAAAATGTTGTTTGAGGAGTTTGTACTCGTGCATCATTACAGCAATAACAATAACCCACCCCCAGACCTCTGTCCTTTTTATCATCTCCGTCAGTTATAGTTAACTTTGTTTTTCCACCACAGAAACTAAACTGCTGTCCTCATTACTGGATTGACTTGTTTCAGCTGAATTCGACTCTGCAGTGAAAAATCCTGTTGTTGCATATTTAGGCAGTTTCTAAACATATCACATAGAGAAATGTGCATTTGGTAGATTATTTCCTCGTTGTAACAATACTTCTTGGCACATAGCAACATAACAACTTGCAGATCATGCAATCAAATCCCCATATTTATGGGCATGAATGTGGAAGAGGCGATAATCTACAAACTAGACTGTCTACGCAGCAGAACATTTTTTATCATTTGTTTTAGCAGTCATGGTGCAAGTTTGCACTGGAGTTGGTTGCAGCAACTGTGCTGCTCGTGGGGCAGTGAAACACTCATTTCATTTCATTTTTTTATCTCGACGGTTGTACAACAATGCGAGGAAACAGCAGAACTGTCAGCAAAGCAACGTGATTTGTGGCCGGCAAGAATCAACTGCAAAGATTTCACCAAATCTCAGGATTCATCTCGGTTAGTGCTCAGACCACTTTGAAAACACTGAGTGACAGATTAAAATGTTAATAAAAAAGGGTTGAGTTCTATAAATGAACAGTAAAAATGTTTTGAGCACTGATCAAACCAACCCTGTAAACATGTAGAACACAGTATCAGATTAGTTTTTATGTGTTCAACCCACAAACTCAGCTCTACTGCTCATCCCACAAATGAATGTTCCTTACAAATGTTGCTGCATTTTAAAAGGAAATGAACATGCGTTGTTACAAAGATCAAACACACATTTCCTGGCTTTTTGTGTGAAGTGTACAAACATACTTAGTAACAGAAGTGTTGTGCTAAAAACTGAAACAAACACAAAACTAATACGTTAAAAGAAGTTTATACCACAGGTGGGGACTCGAGTCATTAACATTATGACTTTATTGACTTGAAAAACTGTTCAGGGACTTGTGACTGGATTTGGACTTGACCCTGTTTACTTGAAAACACTCGATATTTTACCCAAATCTTAAGTTTAAAGCACATTATTTGGAAACGGATTAATTTAACTAATTCTGTATTGATAAAGGCTGACCATTTGTTTTTTAACACTCATGATGTGTGTGTGTGTGTGTGTGTGTGTGTGTGTGTGTGTGTGTG
>NW_013952881.1:224667-225812 GCF_001266775.1 Austrofundulus limnaeus
GTGTGTGTGTGTGTGTGTGTGTGTGTGTGTGTGTGTGTGCTGCAGCACAGCAAATCACCTTTGCCAATTTTAAAAAGTGTAAAGTTATAGTTTAAAAGAAGGTATTTTTACAGCTATTTGAACTGTGCAATTTAGAGGTGCAATTTTTAAATGATTTTTTAAAGACTTTGTAAGTTCAGCTGTGAGTTTTATCACAATTTGAGATAAAAACAGATTTAAAAATGAACACACAGTCTGTTATAAACACTTAACATAACTGCAACGTTGTTTAAAAAAGACTGGAAAGGCCTTGAAAGTTTCAGACTTAAGATTTGACACGGGACTTGAGGATAAAGATTAAGACTTGCAAAACACTGACTTGGTCCCACCTCTGGTAAAATGCTGCCAAAAAGCTGAAAGTGCCAGAATGTTAGCTAAAATAATCAAGATGCTACAATTCATAATAGATTTGGTAAAACCATAAAGCAGCAAAAGGCTAAAAGTAGCTAAACAGTAGATAAAATTTAAAATAATAAATATATGATTAAAAGCTAAAAGTAGCATAAATCAGCTAAAGGATGCCTAAAAGCTAATGTACCAAATTAAGACTATCACAGGACAAGTTTGTTGAGGCATTATTTTTATGAACAAAATGTTTATAAGAAGAGAAAAAAATGCTGTAAATATAAAGGTAAAAAAGACTAAAAGTAACTTTCATTCTGAGTGAGTTTTGGTCCGAGAGTATTTGGAGAGTAAAATAAAAGGAAATTAATTGATGGAAACAATGAGAGTATACTGACTCAGCATTTCTTTTTTTCTTTTTTCTTTTTTGCAACAACATGTACAAATTATTAAAATTGTGTTTTTTAGTGTCCCTGACAAATTTAGATTTAAGGAAACTTATTTATTTAACAAATAACTCAAAATAGAACGATGAGAAAAATCACCAAAAATTCAATTTGACTGAAAAAAAAAATATTGTTTTCAGATTTTTTTGTGGTGTTGGTTCAACTTACAAAAACAAAAACAAAAGGCTCTGACTGAGAACTTTCACATACAGGTGCTGGTCATAAAATTAGAATATCATGAAAAAGTAGATTTATTTCAGTAATTCCATTTAAAAAGTGAAACTTGTATATTATATTCATACATTACATACAAACTCA
>NW_013952881.1:230044-231649 GCF_001266775.1 Austrofundulus limnaeus
CACACACACACACACACACACACACACACACACACACACTCAGAACCCACCTCTCCTCGACCTCACAGCCAAAACAAAACAGGTGACATTACCTCACAGGAGCTCTCGGCCACTGTTTGACTCGATACGTCTGACAGACGAGTATCGAGTCAAAAATTGCATCTTTTCTTTTCCTTCTGGTTCTGGACGGACCTCCTCCCGGTGTCGGCTGTCCTTTGACACCGAGCTCGCTCCCATTTCTCAGTGACCTTAACATGAAAACGAGTCTGTCAGCTTCAATTCTCTGCCGCCCCGTGGCTGAAAACATAAAAACAAGGTCAAAAGTCTCGGCTAGAAGAGCCACACGACTCTGAAGGACGTGTTTTAGTCAAAAGAGGAAATAAACACTTTATATGCAGATTACCTGTTGACCCTGGGAAAGTGGTGGAGGCTCTTAAAGGTTACGACCTTTTTTGGGGGGCTCTGCCACACTAATGACCACCCAATTTGGACTTGAGTTAAATCTTAGAGAGACATGATGAACAATGAATGGATTAAACCTCTTCAGGGGGCACGGGGGGTCTCAATCCAAGATTATTTCCAATCAGTCCAGACTCAGTTATCTGAGATCAAACCCAAACATGAGCTCAGATTATCTCAGAATTATTTTCTGTATTTTTCTTTCTTGTGTTGGCTCAGAGATTTGGCAAAAGAACAGGAAGCATTGCAACGATGACGTCAGAACGTCACGACTGATAATGACTTTGACCCAAAGCGCAGACAAATACCTCTGAAACGCTTCTGCAGAACCGAAGAACAGACCCACCAACAGGCAATATCAGAGGTCTATAAAGTCATTTAAAAACATAACTAAGTAAAAGTACCTGAACAGAAAATGACTTTGGTAAAATTAAATTCACTAGCTGTGTTTCCATTGCAAAAGTGCGCAAAACTTTGTCGATATTCTGTTATTGTAAAAAAAAACACAGTTTCACAATTACGGTGTTTCCACTAAGTAAGAAATGCTATTAAAGTCACGTGTGAATACGTTTGTTCTCACGATAAGTCATTACAAACATGGCAGCAGTGAAGGTAAACACATCCATTTTGCTACAACGACACTAGTGATCATCATCAGCCATCAGAGACGTCAGCGGCTTTAGGTAGTGGTGTCCAAAGTCGGTCGTCAAAGGCCGGTGTCCTGCATGTTTTAGGTGCTGCCCTGGTTCAACAAAGTGAGTGCTTAATTAGTCGCCTCTGCAGACCTTGATGCAAACTGAGAAGGTAAATTATCCACTTGAATCAGCTGTGTTGAAGCAGGGACAAATCTAAAACTTGCAGGAGACCGGCCCTTGACATGCCTTCAGATGTTATCATCCATTAAATGGATGTTATTAACCACTATCAGTCCCATAGAATGGCTTCAGACTGTCAGCTGGCTAATATGAGGCATGTTTCCATTAAGAAAATTAATTTTTGAAATTCTACTTTGCACATTTTCATGGTCAATTCAAACACAGCCATTGGTGAAATAAGTGCTTAAAGGGATCCCTGATTAGTTGTAACATTAAACTTTATTTGATAAACATTTATTTTAACTGTAAAATAAAGACTGTAAAAATACTG
>NW_013952881.1:231831-233534 GCF_001266775.1 Austrofundulus limnaeus
TATGGATGGAGGACAACAGAGCTGCTTCATGGAAGAACAACCTCAGATTAGCCTGTTAGCCTTTGCGCTAGCGATGATGCTATCACCATTTATATGAATTAGATTGGAGCTAACGGATTTTAAGTTACAGGCTGAGAGCAAAGAGATTTCTTTGCTTCAACACACCTGATTCAGTGCTTCAGTTAACTCCTTAAATTCTGTAGAAGCCTGTTAATCATCCATTCATGCAAATCAGGTGTGTTTGAGCAGGTAAACAAAATACGCAGGACAGCAGCCCTCGAGGACTGGGGCTTGACACCTTGTGATTTAAAAGAGTCGATCATCAGATATTGTCCAAGATTAACCTTCAGGGTGGATATAGCTCGCTAGCAGCCTCGCACCGAGGACCTATCCACGTCATCATTTACCCAGAATGCTTTGTGTGTAAATAAAATGGCTCTGTCTGTGTAATATATTTTTAAACTTTTAGTTTAAAAATAAAAACTAAACATCCTACAGTATTTTTACAGCCTTTATTTTACAGTTAAAATATATGTTTATTAAATAAATCTAATGTTACAACTAATCGGGGAACCCTTTAAGTAAAAGTCATAAAACTGTTCACAAAAATCAGGAAAGTAAAATTACTTTTACACTTTCTAAGAAATTAACTTCTGAATTTACTAAATCAAACTGGTTCCACTAAATCAATTTGAGTAAATTCAGACAATACACATATTTTCTTTTAAATATAATATCTATATTGCTTCATATTTACTCTATAGTTTAGTGGGACCAGCTGACTTAGTTGAGTAAATTCAACACAGATTTAATTAGTAACCCATATAACTAGGGGTTAAATTTTTTAAAGTAAAACGGTAAAAGTATCATTTTTAGGTTTTAAATGTAACGAAATAAAAAAAGTAACAGTTTAAAAAATACTTGGTAAAGTTACAAATCCTCATAAAATACATTAAGTACTGTAACAAAGTGAATGTACTTAGTTCCTGTAAACCTCTGAGAATATAAAGACAAACACCTGAACACACACACCTGAGTGACACCTGATCAGGTGCAGAACAGGACTGAACTCATCAGAAACAGATGAAACCAAAACAGATCGTGTCACAAAACACAAACAGTTACACTGCTCAATATATTTTTGTTGTGTTTTATGGAGCTGGAAACAGGATGTTCACACTGACAGCTTCCTGTGCATTTACAGGTTTTCAAAATAAGATAAAACTACATCTTTGACACTAGATTACAATTTGTAAAGGTCTATTTCACTGAGAAACAAACCGTGTGTCTGTCCGTCTGTTAGGGCAGTTCTGCTATATTATGAACCCCTGGACTGGATTTTACCTGATCAAGATGGCCGCCGCAGCTAATCGTCTTTATCAAACACAAACACGTGTAGAGCTCAATCATTTTACAGATGAGGAGCTAAAGTCTGGTGTGCAAATACCTGAAAGTGATCTTAGCTGAGCACTCACAGATCTAAAGTTTGGAATAAAAGACAAAACAATAAGTGATGTTTTTTATTTGATGCGTGTTTTTGTGGCGAAATGTTTTCATCTTTCTTTCCTGGAGAACAAAGGACGAAGACAGACGATTGTTGGATAAACGAAGAACCTGCTCCTGATTTATCCTCCTCTCAGCTCCGTCCGTCCATCTACACGTTCTTCCACATTCTTCCCATCTCTCCCTCCTGTAATCATGAC
>NW_013952881.1:242007-244578 GCF_001266775.1 Austrofundulus limnaeus
GTTCCTGGGGTCTCACACAAGTAAACAGTGTTTAGGGTCAGCCTTAAAATGTGTCCACAGGTGTGTCTGTAATCACTACAACGCTGTCAACATATTAATGTTTCCAGATCCATGGCATCATCATCATCATCATCATCTGGGGTCGGATTTATAAAACTGGCGTACGCACAATTTGAGCCCAGGGGTCAGATTTATAAAACTGGCGTACGCACAATTTGAGCCCAGAAACTTGCGTACGCCACTTTTCACGCCAAGATTGTGATTTATAAAATCCAAACTTGACATGAAAATGTGCGGTGCCTCACGCCAGCTCTGACTCATGCGTACGCTCATTTTAGAGACATGAAACTGCGACACAGATGGTGAAGAATTAGAGCCACACTGTGTAATGATCACTGTCAGATGTTTAATTTCTCTTCATAATCAAACTTAGATTATTTATTTATTTAGCTTTCTTAACAGTAATATTTATGCTTCTGCTGCTGAGCAATAAGGACCTTTGAAATAAAAAAACTTAAATCTTAAATAAAAGTTCCCGCGTGCAACTACATCTCCTTCCTCCTCAGATGACTCTGACCCACACAGACCCCTCCCTGACAAGAGACATTTCAACAGCCTAACCTCAAAAGTCACGCTTTGGATACACGCTCAAGGTTGCGCCCACCCTCGCCAGTATGGATGTTATAAACCTTCACGTTGTAAAGTCTGTGCTTGTGTAGGGGTATTAAATGCTAGAATTCTGAAATGGATAATTTGTGAATATATTTAAATATATTATTCCTCGAGGCACCACACTTCTTAATTAGATCAGATATTGACCCAGGAAAAAAATGAAAAACTGTAACTTTATTGTAATCAGTCTCAGAATAAATTTACCCAAATTGATTTATGAGTTCTTGTCTTTTCAAAACCAGAATATCTTCATCAAGACACAAAAATGAGATTAGCTTATGTTGACACGTTCCCCACGGGCCATTTATTTACAGATTAAATGTATTTACAACTATGGCAAGTCATGAATGTATAATGACATGTTTGAACCAGGTAAAAAGCTGAGAGAGTTTGTAATCACGAGTGAATGAACAAACGGACAGACAAATAAACAAACATGTAAAAAAATATACACTAATAAGTGAGTTTGTGGCATGGAGTGAGGTGAGGTAAGCTGCTTTAGCTGTGGTTTTTTAACTAGGGGCTCCTAGTTAAATTAAGATCGAGAAAAACGTTTAGTTTACCAAATCTCCTACAAAGATAAAAATCAAATTTACATCTGAGCACCTTGTGTGTCACCAGTACAAGTGTTCACCTTTACCCTGTTGTTCTGCTGATGGCGGTACCAGGAGGGGCGTCGGCTAACTGAAGAATCTTCAGGTGATGTTTCCCAAACTGCTTCAGTGTGGTGGCCGACAGGCACTCAGAATGTCTGTTAATGTCTGTTCAGCTGCTGGTCCTTCAGTCAGGAAGGGGGTTCGCTCTCTGGTGACTCGGAGTCTGGTCCTTCACAGGTGGCTGTAAGACTTTGATTTGATCTTCACTTTGTAGAGAAACGGACTAAAACGACGGATGAATTACCATTGGCTTATTTGACTCCTATGAATCAAAACTCAGAGAATGAGTCGAAGTGGGATGAACGAGCTATACGGATCAATCAGCGGAGATGTTGAATGACCCCCCCCTCCCCATCCTAGTCAGCAAAGGGAGGGCTGGCAGGGGGTCCCTGCTGAGCTGTGGAAGCTATTTCTGGCTTCAAAGGAAAACAACTGACTGAACTGCAACTCTAACTACTTTGTCTTGTCTGCACTAACTTTTAAGACCTCTGTTATGGGCGGAGTCAAGGTTTTAGTTAGCCAGTTGAAAAACTTTACCAAAGTTTTTAACAAATCAAATGTTTGGAGGGAGAAACTTTTGCTCAAGACAAAGGAAGGGAGTGTTTTAGTCTAATTATCCTGCATCTAATTAAAGGGGAAGACATCTATTTTACCTCAGTAAAATAAGAATGTCCATTTAGTTACATTCAAACCTAAAGTTTTCTAAGGTTAACTCTTGTAATAAACACAGTTTAAGATCATGAAATAAAAGAGACATCTTTTTTTCAGGAGAATATTTCTTCAAACAATTAACACCAATTAGAACCATGTCCTTAGTGGGCAAACAGTTAAAAAGAGAACAGAATAGCTTTTTTTTTATTTACTCAAGCATGTGGGTCCCTTTGTTCTCAGTCATGCTGAAGAGTCTGGCAAAAGCATTTTATCTTGGGTTCTTGGGTTAATCACCGTTCCACAGGGAAAAGTGTTAATCTGTTTTGTTTGATCATTTTGAGTTGCAGGACTTTGAGATGCCGGTGTAGCTGGTAACCCCCACCTGACCCTGTCAGCCAATCAGAAGCCGTGCCTCAGAACAATAGATCAGTAATTCTAGCGCTTAGCAACACCACACAGACAGAGAGAAAGATGATTCTTTCCTACCATTTGATGACACTTAGGCAGATGCCCCTGGGTACCTGAGGAGGTAAAGAGCCGGTGTTGTGCGTATTTCAGTTCCCCTGTGAAAATCTGCTCCCCCTAGTGGTTA
>NW_013952881.1:244588-246421 GCF_001266775.1 Austrofundulus limnaeus
ACTTGTCGGGTTCAGGAATGTGGCCATCCTTTATCTGATAATGAGGCGTCAGGAAGTCTGGTGGGGGTTGGTGTAAGATATGCTAATTCAAAGCACAGAAGGAAACATGCCAGATTCTTGAAAAAGAAGTCTGAAATGAGTAAATTTGATTTCTTCCTTTAAAGAGTCATAGAACAGTTATATCCATCAGAAATGATTATTTATATGCAGGAAAATGCTACATTTGTCACACGCACGGGGGCAGGGTGCGTGGGGGTTTGTCTGCCGCAGATAACAGATCAGGCAGGAGGGGTAGAGGACGAGGAGAAGAGCGGTGAACTTATTTCTAATTTTATCTGACTTATTTAATTTATTTATTGTTTTTATTGTCCTGCAGGCTCTGATGGAAAATTAATTTGAAGCTGAGATTTTGATAAAAATCATTAGATTGCTCTAAGTGACTGTAAACCTGCAAAATGAGGGAAAATCTGTGTCATTTACAGACATTCTGTTCAAGTGAGCAGTTGTCAGCACCTGTCATCCAGACACACGACGGAGCGTGTCTGAGCCAATCACGTTTGTTGGTATTGATCATCTGACTGATTTAAATACATCTTAACATTCATGAGGTACTTTACATTGACTGTTTATGGTTGAGTGAGGGCATGTAGAGGGTGGAACCTGAGGCGGGACCTTGTGCGCAAACTCTGACGTGCGGCTGTGATTTATAAAGGGAAGGTGCGCAGAAACATGCGTACGCACGGTTTTATAAATCTGAATTTTTTTTGGCGTACGCCATTTCTGCATTTTGGCCGTACGTTCACTTTTAGTATGGTTCCCACGCAATCCTTTATAAATGAGACCCCTGAACTTTCCCGACTTGTTCAAAAGCAACATAGTCTCAAAAAAGTGATATGATATGTGAGTATCAGTCACATGGAGGCAGTGCTTAAAAGCCTGAATTTTGCCTGAAACTCTCAGACTGAAGAAGTCTCTTGGAGGAGAGACAAAACGTTTCATTAGAGAAGAACCCGTCCAGAAGACCTACACAATTTTTTTCTTTTTGATTTTTTACCTGGATTACTGAGATGCATCAGGGCAACATAGTCTTAGTTTATTTGAAGTGAGTGTAAAGATAAACTGATGTTTCCTCTTGTGTGGTTTCAACTTAGGGGTCACATGAGTGCTTTGTTTTTAGTGTGGATTTTCGTGTGTGTTTAAATGGCCCTTTTGGGTAAAACTTTGACCACACAACCTGCCCCGGACTTTCGCTTACGGGGCTCAAGTGCAGGGCCCCGGCGCTTTGGGGGCCCTGCCCCAGAATGACATTTTATTTTTTTCTGAATGAATAGAGCCAGGCGCTTTAGCCCTGAACGTTTTGTCAGTAGCCCCTGATCAAAACGATACCTGCTTTCTGACTGCTCGCCCCTCCTCCAGGAGCGGGACGGGAAGATTGCGTCATCGTCAGCCGTTCCAAGCTGTGTGTGTGAGGAGGGAGGCGGACCTTTTTTTTGCACCGGCATCTCACAGCAGCGGGAGTGAATTTACCTTAATAACTTTATGTTGGCTGTGAAGAGCAGCCTCACAGCTTTGAGAAGCTGTCAGAATTTTTCAGATAACACAAACTGTTGCAAAGTTACGGTATTTCAAATCCGGAGCTTGTTAAAACTGTCTCATATCCGACTGAATTTTGCCTGAAACTCTCAGACTGAAGAAGTCTCTTGGAAGAGAGACGAAACGTTTCATTAAAGAAGAACCCGTCCAGAGGACCTATACAATTTTTTTCCTTTTGAGATAAAAAAACAGATAAAGACAACCATGCATTGGATACACAGCACTCACATAGTTTATAAA
>NW_013952881.1:247698-249611 GCF_001266775.1 Austrofundulus limnaeus
GAGCAGAGTGAATGAGTCCACCATCATCAATGGGTTCCTAAGGGCTGGACTGCTACGTGAAGAGGGCACAGCTTCAGAGCCAGCATTACCCCGGGAGGACAGCVACACAGAAAGCAACACTGAACAGATACCGCTGTGTGACGCAGCTTTTCTCAGCTTGTTTAACTCAGACACTGAAGAGGACTTCGATGTTTTCAGTGCACTGGAGGACGATTAATGAGACATTTTGTTGGACCAGAAAATGTTAAAGAAAACTACCAAAGTAAGGTCAGTTAAATGAACCGTATTCCACCGAACTTTAATTCCTAAAGGTTTGCTTTTTATGTTTTGATGTTGAATTCACTTTTTTGACGACAATTTTGAGTGTAATGGTTTTTTTATGTTGGGGGTGCGGCTTATTATCCGATGCGGTATATATGTTAATGTTCGCAGGGTTTTTTTTAAAAAATGGCAGGTGCGGCTTATTGTCCGGTGCGGCTTATAGTCCGAGAAATACAGTAGGTACCCATGAGGTTAATTTTAGGGTAAATGGTCAGGGTTAGGATTGAAAATTACCAAAAAAAATGTATGGAAGTCAATCCATACATTGCAGACACTAAATAACTATGTAAAAAATAAAATGAAATAAAAGAGCAGCAACAAAAAAGGACTAGCAAATCCTGTCAGTCTACAGACAGCAGCTATTCTGCTCCTTCCAGATGTAGACTTGTGTGGATCTGGTTATGGTTTCCTGTTATTTAATGTAATTTTTTCATTATGGTAAAATTAAAAGGTGTTAAACTTTAGAGAATGTTTCTTAACCAAAGTTTTTACTGATAAACTTTAAAAGTTTTAAAGGATCAGGCCACCCAAACTGGAAGTTTCACCGCTCATGATGGACAGCCACCATAAAGAGTGGTCCAAACAGTGTAGGGCAAGTTCTATTTTCTTTTGTAGTTTTTTCTGTGTCAGTAAATTTCTCAGAGCTTACCAAAACAAAAACTATATAAGGGTCTAATATAAGATCTTAGATAAAGTTCAGCTCAAAGACTATGTAGACTATGATTTACTGTAAATAGCATATCATACTGTAAAACCGTTTCATGTTTTTGTAAAGGGGTGGCCACCTCCTAAAATGCACTTCAAATGGCTGGAAAATGCAGAGTTTTGAATACATATTTTTTTCATTAATTTCTGGGGCCTCAGCACCTGAACCCTCCTAGACTCACTTTGTTGTGCTGGTGCTCCTTAATACATACAGTTGCAATGAAAATAAAATAACCCAGTCATATTAAATGTAGTGTTTAGTTTTAGGGTGTGTTTTTGTGCCTTGTATAGTCAATTTAAATGTGTTTGTGTATGGTGTACATTTAATTTTTAAAGGATTTTTAATGAATTAACACTATTTTGTGACCAGGTGGTGTTGCTGAGTTAACAGAGAGCAATTGGCAATAATGAAGTTGTTCATAGGCCTGTCACGATAACAAATTTTGCTGGGCGATTAATTGTCTCAAAATTTATTGCGATAAACGATAATATTGCCTGGTGACCATTTTACAACTAATAATTATAAAAGCGTAATATGTAAGTGTAATAAATCAAACTTTAATTTTAAAAGAATGTTTAACAAAGTGGACTCTCAGTGTCTAACAAAAAATGCACTTGAATAAAAACAAAAAACAAAATGTAAATTAAACAACACACACAACTAATGGTGCGTTCACACCGAACGCGATTTCAGCTTCAAAATCGCAGCCAACGCTGAAGTTTGAAGCTTGTGCACTTTGAGGTCAGACGCAGGACAGCTGTTGAAGCCGCCCCGCCCCGCCCCTCCCTCCTCTGTCGGGCTCTGTTTAATCTGCTGCTCCTTCCCTTGTCACCCAGCTGTCTTCCGCTACCGACCCTGAGCTGACTCACGGCTCTCGGATTAAGGC
>NW_013952881.1:249982-251657 GCF_001266775.1 Austrofundulus limnaeus
CATCTCTAGAGATGAAGCAAACTACACAGCCTGGTGAGGACCCACTATTTATTACAGGAACATAAGCCCAGTTCACATCCCATGTAAAGTGTAGGCTAGGTTTAGGGTCAAATGGTAATAGAAAATACTGGTAAATGAATGAAAGTCAATGCAAAGTCCCCATGAGGATAGAAGAACAAACGTGTCTATGTGTGTGTGAGGAAGGGACAGTCAGTGAGGAGAGAAGCAGAGCGCTGCGGGGGAGGAAATCAGACATTTCCTCATGAGTTGTTGGGACAGCTACAATTTTTGGGGTGTTTTTTTAAAACACAGATGGTGCGTTTACGTTTGCTGTTATTTTTGGAAGTTACAGGTAAAGTCTTGACGAGTTTGTCGCGGGTCTGGGGGAGTTTCAGACCTCTCTCTCTCTCTCCAATTGCTCCGACACTGCAGCGGCCACGTTCTGCTTTGAAAAGTTTCTTGACTTTGTTATTGCTACGAGCTCTCCTGCTAAAGCGAAACTTCACTCCTCCCGACACTAAGGAAACAGGAGGGGAGGAGTCAGCTGAGCTCCTGTGTAGCGGAGCACAGAGAGGGAGAGAGACAAAGTAAACCAATAAGCAGGAAAATGAAACTTATCGTCCTCATTTTTTTACCGACCTCAAAATAACTTATCGTGCAATGAATTGATTTATTGCCTATCACGACAGGCCTAGTTGTTCATGTATAATATTATCAACATTATTCTTATCATTAGTGGTGAAACTTACTGTTATCATTACAAATCATTTCTATACAACTAGTTAAATATATATCTTGTTTTTAAAAAGTTATACTGTTTTGTCACCATGAACGATCTGACGGTTAGTGGAGTTTAGTTGAGGTGTTGGAGCTGTTGCTGATACAGCAGACGATTCTGGCAATAATCAAATGATGGTCTGGCTGCAATCAGCCTCCTAGCTGGTGTCTTTACTTTCCTCTGTGGTACTAATGTCGGCATATACCAGAACACAACAATTCTGTAGGAGCTGTTCTTATGTCTGTTGGGAGCAATATACAGAGGAGCCTGGGTTAAAATTTGAAATCTTCTCGGTACATAAAATAAGCAAATAATGTGAGAGCATGTTTAGTTGACTTTAAAAATGAATTATCAGCAAGATGTAGTTGTTACTGATCTCCCTTATGTCGGCTTCCGGCTTTGCGGGTCGCATCTGTGGTCCCCCCGCACTCACTTTGAAACATTCCATGGGAGAGATCCATGCATGCTCACAACTGCACACAAACAGGCGTTTACATCCTGGGTTTTCTATTCGGGCACTGACGAAGGATATGTGCATATGTGTATGTGTATGTATGTATATGGGCATGTATATGTATGGGTATGTACTGTATGTGTGTATGTATGTATTTCTATGTAAGTATGTATATGAAAGTGTTTGGATATGTAGGTAGGGGTATGGTTGTGTATATATTTGTATATGTAAATGGGTATGGTTTTCAGCAAGGCTAAAGTCATTATAATTACATAGTTATGCATTTTTGTTGCTGTGGTTTTGCTATCTTTGTTTTGTAGGTGTGGAGCCGAGAAGTCCGTGTGCTGTCTTGTGTTTTCTCAACATATATTTTACATACAGTGGTTTGCAAAAGTATTCATACCCCTTGAACTTTTCCATATTTTGTCACATTACAACCACAA
>NW_013952881.1:251981-253981 GCF_001266775.1 Austrofundulus limnaeus
TTTTCAGGGTTGCGTGGGTCACTGGTGCCCATATCCAGCAGTCACAGTGCAAGGTGCGGGGTACACCCTGGACAGGTCGTAAGTCCATCACAGTAATGTAATTCAAAAAAATTGATCAAATACGTATATAACGTTTATAAGCAATTAAGTCATAAAAATGTTTCATAAGTTGGCATAAGTTGTCTAGTGTGACAGGGCCTTTATGTGCATTTTTTATGAAAAATGAAAAAAAAATGTCCTCGTTGATCATTTATCTGTGAGAAATAATAAAAAACATCAACAGTCAAATATTGATTGAAATGTTTAGTAATGGAGTTAATCAGACACAAAGCATTTGGGGGGATTATTTTTGGTTTCTCACACTACTGCAGGATTAAACATTCTCTGGGTCAAACTGACACAGGAACATTATCGCTGTTTCTCAGAAATGAACATAACAGCAGGGTTAACCTCAGACAACATAACAGAGATCACCCTACAATAATGAAAGAAACTACCTTTAAAACTGTAGAGTTTCTTGTTTTTTGTCATGTGCTGATGTAAACACACGTCAGTGACCACACATGTGACACACACACAGATGAGGGGAATTAAAAAGGGTAAAATGTCTAAGAAGCAATTTCATTCCCACTAAGACGAAAACAGTCAGATCATGGTTGAGAGAGACGCTGAGGAGGTGTGCAGACGCCGACAGACGCTGACAGTGAAAGACTGCTCCGCTAACAAGCACCACAAATTTTAGAGCTCCTACCGAATTGTCTTCCTCTGTAAACCTGCTCCTCTTTTCAGGAGACAGGGTGAGGATAGATGTTGGGTATCATTTTCTGCTTTGCTGTTGGTGCTCGGCAATTTGTTTGTTTGGGAATTTCTTCAACTCACTGGATTTTCTACCTTTGCACGGTTCTACTTCTAGTCCTAAATCATCTTTTGATATAGTTTGTTTGTATTGGGACTGTGCTTAAAATGTCTTATTTTTCAACACTTCTTGGTTATATTTGTGTTTTTCGGGATCCTGTAGCTCTCTCTAATGTTTGCTGCTTCATGGCATCATGGCTGCTTCTTCTCCGACCTCAGCTTTTKTCACTTGCTCCGTGTGTGAGATGTTTAGCTCCTCCCCTGCCTCYTTTTGTGACGGCAACATTTGTATTAAATGTGGTCTTATGGCAGATTTAGAGGCAAGGCTGTGAATTAGAAGCTCGGCTTCACGCTGTTGAGAAGCCAACAGCTAGCCAGGCTACCACTGAGCCGCTGAGAGAAGCCTCTCCTGTTAGCGGTCCCTCAGCAGATCCTGCTAGGCCCCGAGCGAGCTGGGTGACGGCCCAGAAAAAGCACAGTGCTAAAGCTAAACTTCCCAACCGTCAACCCGTTCATTTTTCTAATCGCTTCTCCCCACTCAGCGACACTCGTCGAGAAACAGACCCTGGTTATTGGCAGCTCCATAGTCCGAAACGTGGATCTAGGGACTCCAACAACCATGACTAAATGCATTCCAGGAGCCAGAGYGGGCGAGATAGAATCTTACTTGAAACTACTGGCTAATGCTAATGCTAGGTACCATAAGTTCGTGATTCATGTCGATGGTAATGATACTAGGTTACGTCAATCGGAAGTTACTAAAATTAACATTGCTTTGGTCTGTAACTTTGCAAAGACCATGTCGGACAATGTAGTTTTCTCTGGCCCCCTCCCTAATCTAACCAGTGATGATATGTTTAGTCGTATTTCCTCATTTAACTGCTGGGTGTCCAAGTGGTGTTCTGAAAACAAAGTCAGCTTTGTGGATAACTGGAGCTCTTTCTGGGGGAAACCAGGTCTGATGTGGAGAGATGACATCCATCCCAACCTGACTGGAGCCACTCTCCTTTCTAAGAGTTTAGCTGACTTTGTTGACCACAGAAATTATTGACAATCCAGGGTCCAGACTAAGAAGCAGAGTTGTGGTCATCTCTGCTGCTTCTCCTTTATTACCCACCCAAACCCCCATTAACATTGTGTTAGCC
>NW_013952881.1:254717-257357 GCF_001266775.1 Austrofundulus limnaeus
TACGAACATACCCCGCAAGACTATTTGTCTCTTTAACACTCTCGCCGTGTTTCTGACCATTTTTGCCACGACAGTTTTCTAATTGAGTCAATTGGTTTTACTCAAAATGTCTACAGACCTACTCACTCCCTTCATCACACTCTTGATCTGGTTCTGACGTATGGTATAGAGAGTAAGAACTTAATAATACATTCTCACAATCCTGTTCTCGTTGACCATTTTTTAATAACCTTTGATTTTACATTGGCCGACTTCATAGCTACTGAGAGTAAATTYCATTATAGYAGATRTTTATCAGAGAAYGCYGTWGCTAAATTCAAAGATTCTCTTCCATCTTTATTATACTCTGTCTTACAGAATAATGTAAMAGAGAACAGTAACTTAGATGGTCTTGTTGATAATATTACAACTTTAATGCAAACCTCTCTTGATGAAATTGCTCCACTAAAAATGAAAGTTTTCGATCGGAGGAAGCCGACTCCTTGGTTTAATTCAGAGCTACGTTCTTTAAAACAGGCWTCTAGAAAACTAGAGACAAAATTGTGCTCTACTAACATAGTAGAATTTTATTTAACCTGGAGAGACAGCCTGCCAACATATAAGAAAGCCCTTCATAAAGCTAGAACKGTAAATTATTCATCTTTAATAGAAGAGAATAAAAACAATCCCAGGTTTCTGTTCAGTACTGWAGCTAGACTAATGAAAAGTCCTATCTCTGTTGAGCCATGTATCACTATAACGCTATGTAATGATGACTTCATGAGATTCTTTATAGATAAAATAATTTTAATAAGGAATAAAATTCATGCCAAACTTCCTGCTACTGTCTCTGATTCTCTGTCAGATGAGGCAGCTTTACCTGATTTGTCTGGACAGTTTTTGTCCTGCTGAGGTCTCTGAATTATCTAAAACAATAGCTTCATCCAAACCATCAACATATCAGCTAGATCCCATCCCAACCAGACTGTTCAAAGAAGCATTTCCCTTAATTAATATCTATATTTTATATGTACTTAATTTATCTCTAATGAATGGTTATGTGCCACGGAGCTTTGAGGTTGCTGTAATTAAACCTTTACTTAAGAAACCTGATCTTGATACAGGAGTTCTGGCCAACTATAGACCTATACTGTATCTAATCTCCCATTCATCTAAAAAATTCTTGAGAAAATAGTTGCAAATCAACTATGTGAATATCTGGATAGAAATAATCTATGAGGAGTTTCAGTCAGGGTTTAGAGCTCATAGCACAGAAACAGCACTGGTGAAAGTTACTAATGATATTCTCATGACCTCAGACAGTGGACTTTTGTCCATTCTTGTCCTGTTAGATCTYAGTGCTGCATTTGATACAATTTATCACAATATTTTATTACGTAGACTTGAACTTGATATTGGGAWTACAGGAACAGCTCTAAAATGGTTTGAGTCTTATTTAACTGATAGATTTCAGTTTGTTAATGTTAATAATGAATCTTCTTCTTACACCAGAGTTAGTCATGGAGTTCCTCAGGGTTCAGTGCTTGAACCAATCCTCTTTACTTTATATATGCTTCCATTAGKTAAAGTTATTAAACAGCATGGGATAAATTTCCATTGTTATGCTGATGATACTCTGTTATATTTATCCATGAAAYCTGATGAATCCATGTCTTACAGACATAAAAACATGGATGACTCTTAACTTTCTGCTTCTGAACTCAGGTAAGACAGAGGTTATGGTTCTTGGACCTGAACATCTCAGGAATCAACTTTGCAGCCTTTCACCTTCTCTGGATGGCATTAATCTGGCCTCCAGTTCTAATGTAAAGAACCTTYGTGTCGTTTTTGATCAGGGTATGTTTTTTAACCYCCACATTAAAAATGTTACCAGGACMGCCTTTCTTTTATTGTTTAGTCTCACCATGACTCRCTTTCACTTGAATGATTTTTCATATCACTTGAGTGCTTTCCCAATGTTTTTTTCACAGCGTGGCCACCGGAAACCTCAGCAATATTATTTTCTAAGGCGAACACATCATATCAATAAGCAAATAAGTGAAATCAAGTCACAAAACACCATCCTCTGCCACACACGGCCGAGTCAAGACAACTTTCCTCCTGCTGGTCAAAGTCTGTCATTAAAGTTTATATGATCTGAACTGAAAGCTGCAAACAAGCAAGAAAATGTCTGAACCTCAGTAGCACGAGGTTGGTCTAAGTCAGAGATCTATATTACTGGATTGGGCGTGACTAGCACGTTGCTAGCTACACCAACATGCACACACTGGAGCTCTGCTATGCATTAAAGAGCTTCAACAAAATGAATAGATGTCAATGGACTGTGAGGCATCATTCTATAGAACAACTCTTATAAAGTTATTTTTTTCTTGATCAATTTTTACAAATTATGGTTCAAAATAAAGTTGAGAAAATTGTGAATTTTATTGTTTACAGAAATTGAAAATAAAAACTAATTAGCAGTGGCTTTAAATAAGCATGTTGCATTTCACGTTTTTTTTTCATAGAAGTCATGCTGACCACTGCAAGCTTCGATTTTGAAATATAGTATTAAAATTCATGATAGATAGATAGATAGATAGATAGATAGATAGATAGATAGATAGATAGATAGATAGATAGATAGATAGATAGATAGAT
>NW_013952881.1:257454-258164 GCF_001266775.1 Austrofundulus limnaeus
TGTATTTTGAATGGTCTTTTGTTTATCTGTTTTTCATGATTCCATACTTTTTTCCTCAGAATTGAGTGATTCCATATTATTTCCCCTGTGCTTGGTCAATAAAATTAACATTCACTGACTTCCACAATGTTTTCYCTTCATTTCTTTGAGTGTTCCTGAAATCCAACAAGTTGTACTTTGGAATGACCTTACTATTGTATCATGTTTTTGATCTGAGTTTGTTTTACAGAATGAAATGTCTGAATGAGTGCTCATCCAAGACTGGTGATTCCATATTTTTTGCCAGGGGTTGTAATTTTCTTTCCACTTCATAACTGTATAACACTTTGTGTTGGTCTTTCACATTAAATTCCAATGAAATATATTTCTGTTTCTGGTTGAAATGTGGAAAAAAATATGGAAAAGTTTAAGGAGATGTTATGGAAATATTTATTAAACAAAGACAGAAAWRCGTGGTCCAAGAATGAAGGTACTYCATGGAAATGATCAGCTGAGTTTTATTTGCAACAACAGGAAACACAGAGAACAACATAGAGCCATAAAACTGTCCCCCTGCTCTCTGCTCCTGCTTCTTTGAGGCAGTTGAGGCAATTTCAAAGAAATAAATGCTGCAAAGTGCAACTTATGCATTTATAAATCCGACTGCATGTTAGAAAAATGATGCAAGTTCAAATAAGTAAACTCTGCAAAATAAAAATGCTGCATTCATA
>NW_013952881.1:258684-262770 GCF_001266775.1 Austrofundulus limnaeus
ACACACACACACACACACACACACACACACACACACACACACACACACACACACATTATATACACTGTAAGGAGAGACCAGAGTCAAATTATCTCCAAGAACATATCAGAGAAGGATGAAGGCACAGAAGGTAGTTATTATTTTTAATATAAAAAGTGACAAGCTCAGTTTGCCATCATGTCATGTAGCAGCTGCACAACAATAAAGTGGAAAGTGGATTTATGATGAAACATTTTATATTATTTAATTCTTACTTAAACTCTTGTCTGATTTATCTTTTATTCCATCTCTTAATATGAATCCTGCTGTTCTGTTATAGTCATTCTTTGAGCATTTGTATATTTGTTAAATACAAATTATATATATATGTTATATGTATTTGTTATATTCTCTCATTGTTCTTTTGCACTTTATCAAAATGTTTTGGTTGTGTAAAGTACTGAGTTKTCCTGTCACTAAAATAATTTACATAAAGCTGCCTTGCCTCAGGGTCAGCAGCACAATAATTAATAGACAGTGGAGTGATGATAAATTGTCACATATTATTCATTCATATATTAAGCAACTTCTCTTAGGAAACTGTTAACACTACTCTGTGGCCAAGACAGTTAATCATCCTGAAGACTGGAGCCCGGTGGAGAACAAACCTTCAGATGGAGATGTCTTTATGACCTGCAGAACATCAGGATTGATGCTGGAGCTTTCTGATTCATGTGTGCATTGAGGTGTCAGAAACAGTGGCGGCTGGTAAATAGCTAGGGCACCGCCCCACCACTAATTTTGGTACACAAAATTTTTTTAAATAACCAAATAAAATGTTATAAATGTTTCAAAAAATATCGTATATATGTTTTCTGATAAGTAAAATAAATAATTTAGAGTTATTGATGTGTAAACTTCCATTTTACTCTTGAGCTTTTTCGTGTTGAGTCACATCTGGGTCACAGGCTATTCACCGCCCCAGACTCCCATAGAAAAGTCATTGGAAGATTTAGGACATGTGCAGTAAGTCCCCAATGCAAAAGAATAGAGTAGCCTGTGGCACAGCTCATCACTGCCCCGCAGCTGACCTCTCATATTCATTTCTATGGGGTCCACTCTGTCGACTCAACGTCCAATTAATGCGGCAGCCCACAGGGCTATCAGGAAGTGGGTTTTGGAGAACAACAAATAAGAATGAAGGACAAAACAACACCGTAAGTCTCTTATATCTAAACTTTTTCAAAGCAGACCATATGAGGAGAAACTTTAAGTGAAGTAGCTTGGACTGGATAAGCCGGACATAATTAAAATTGAGCAAGAAGCTAACTACATGCTCTGTTAGCCAAGTTGTAACTGCTCAAAAGGTAAAGGGAACAATAGCACATCCTAGATCTGAATGACTGAAATATTTTCATTGAATACTTTCTTCTAAACAAATTTGAATGTGCTGACAGCTGAAACAAACTTGTTTGTCATTCAGTGTTACTTCTTAAGTGTACAGTTTGATTTCACAGAAGTGTGATTTACTTGGTGTTAGATTGTTTTGGTGTCCCCTAATGGTGAACACAACTTAATATAATATAAAAATATTTTTATGTTTTTGTTTAGTTTTTTTATTACTATTGTTTGAATTTATTCTTTAAAAAGGGGCAGATACGTGTGATCGCATTAACATCCACACTTCAGGTAGAGCACTTTGGTCCAACCAGTTTCTCTTACATGTTCCTAGATCCAGGCTAAAGTTTAGAGGTGATTGGTGACCTTTGCTATTTCTACCCCAAACCTTTGGAAGGATTTACCTCAGCATTTGGTGTGCAGAGACTGTTGAGACTTTTAAATCTCTGCTTAAATCTCATTTTTACTCCGTGGCCTTTCATTCTGGTATAGTTTGAGATTTTTTTAAAGATAATGTTTTAATGTTTTTTCCCTCTATTTTAAATTGATCTTATTGTTTACATTAATGTGTTGCTCTGTTGTTTTATTCATTTGGCTGAATTGTGAAGCAATTTGGTCAACTTTTGTTGTTTTTATGTGCTGTATAAATAAATTGACATTGACATATTGGAAGACATTTTTCTTCTTTCTGCTGCCTTTCATTTTATTTATGTATATTTTTCTTCTGTTGTGCATAGTTTTTTGTTTTTTGATAAAAGGAATATATTTTTAAAATAAACATATAATGTAATAATTAATCCGTCACTTCAGTCAGTTCAAATTTCTAAAATAAATGATATTTATTTACAGAATAAAATGAACTATGTACTATGAACTGAAACCTTGAGTTTAAACAGAACACGGATATCTCTGAATGTATTTAAGACCATGAGAGATCCTATTTTTAACGGAGTCATTTGTTTTATTGTAAGTTTATGTTTATTGTGAGTCTCTGTCATCTCTTAAAGAGATGAAATATGACATTCAGAAAGAACAAGGGACAGTAAACTAGGTTTTAGATCTTATCAAACACTTGGTTTACAGGTACATTAACTTATGGCAAGGTTTTAAGATTAAGAACAGTAAGGAAAAGGAGGATTAGTTTAAGACTTTATAATTATAAATTATCTTATCAAGATGCTAAAACCCAAACAGCACCCAGCGTCATCTGCTTCACCCCGAAAGCCAGATCTCCAGGACACATTTACAAGACACACCGTTTGGTAGTTCAACCGTCAGGACAGGGACAGGAGCCACTCGGCTGTTAAGATSCAGGTCAGGAACTTACSACCAGTGAAACTCCCACGTTTTGTTTCACAGCGTCTCTAAAGGACCCGCTTGTRGTCAGGCGAATAGAGGCCAGATTTGTTCAGGCTTTCCTTCAAAATAAGAGCTTCTCAAAAGTTAATGGAGCTTTGTTTTGAATCAAGGCTGAAGGTGCCTTGACTCTGACAAAAGATTGTCTCTTTGGCACATGAGACCAACCTCTTTGTCCAGAGCTGAATTTCCTGAAGGAAAACACAGCTCAGAGTGATGGAAAAATGGTGTTCATTTGTCTCTCATTTTCTCTCAGACTGAGTCAAAATMGTGTGTTCGTTTTTTCTAAAGAGCAGAAGCTAAGCATGACCTTGACGRGGTTAGCACACAGGCAAGAAGAGTGAATATTTAGTCTGAAGATTCCCTGCCAGAGCAGAAAAACAATTGCACCATTTTCTGAAAAACAAGTTTTTAACTTTGACAGACTTTACACTGAATGAAAGATGACTAAAGTTCAATGAGGGATGAATAAAGTCGCTTAAAATGAAATAAATCTAAAAATATTTGGCTGTAATTCAAACACAAATATTTCTGTCTAGGCATATTTCATAATAAAACACAGTGAAGTCATAATCACAACAATCAACAGTTAGATTGAACAATAAAAAGAAAAACACAATCACTTTTAATGTAAAATAATAGTTGATTAAACAAGCATTTGTGTAAAACAAATAAAGGGACAATTCAACCATTTTCTCATGTTGTGTTTTTTTCTTTTCTTAAGTATAATGTAAAAGATTAATGGTTACTCTTTTCATTAGATAACTTTGACTTATAAAATGATAACTTGTAGTTAAAAAGAGAATATAAATCAAAAATATAAAGAACATTATTATTTTGTTTATTAAAGAAAATAAAATGTCTCTTTTGAGAAAGGATTTTTTTAAACCAGAGTCAAAGACAAGTGGAAATGTTTACGCTAATGCTAATACACCATGCTAACATCAACAATCAACAAAGCTCTATTTTCAGCATAGAACGTGTTTAAACATGCCCTCTTACAAATACTGAAAAGTATTAAATGTGAAATAAATAATACAAACTACTATTAAAAGTAAAAGAGTTTAACTTACAGTTGTTTGGGGTTTGATGGTGGTTGACGACATGAGTCCCTCTACTGGCCGGGTCGGAGCATGTAATTCGTAATTTTGAGATCAGGAATCCTATTTTTTTATKTGGTGAATGCAATGCTCTTCCGTATGTATTGAACCTAAAGCACTGTATCRAACGGTTCCACACAGATTTGTTGCACTCCTATTTATTACTAAAGTATTTTTGTGTTTCTGAACCTTACTAGCCTGGTTTAAACCAGACCCTGTCCTTCACTTTGCTTCGTACAAGGGTCTGGACTTG
>NW_013952881.1:262825-267467 GCF_001266775.1 Austrofundulus limnaeus
TGCCATAATGCAGCTACTCACTAGAAACTCATCAGTGAGTAAAACTTTTTTGTTTGAATTTTAATAATATTTCTGAATTTATTACAGATTTAGTCAGTCATGCACTTAGTTCTTATCAATGTTTAAAAGAGGACATGTTAAAACTCTGTTTAGTCAAAGTTAAACATGAAACATCAAAGTTCATTACAAGTGGCCCTTCGAGGGCCACCATAACACTCATGTGGCCCTCGGTGAAAATGAGTTTGACACCCCCTGGCCTAGAGAATCAACAAGCAAGAGACATCATGGAGGCAAAGGAGCTTTCCACGCAGGTTAGAGACAAGGTTGTAGAAGAATACAAGTCAGGGTTAAGTTATAAAAAARTGTTCCAAACCCCAAACAACAACAACAAAAAAGCTCCATTAAATACATTACTAGAAAATGGAAAACTTCCAACAACCACCACAGCAAACCTGCTAAAATAAGGTCATCCACCAAAGGTCACAGACTGGGTAAGGAAGGCAGTAATGAGAGAAGCAGATAACAATAACCCTGATGAAGCTGAGAAGCTAAAGGAGATGGAAGCAGGGGCCCCACCAAGAGAAGGCAATGCCCCCACTAAAATATCTAAATTTAAAATRTAATCCCCCTAAATTAAGACAACCAGTCTAAACTAATGTCCTCAACATTAGGATGCAGGGTCCCTGAAGGTCACAGGGATAATATTTTTAGTCAGAATTTAGAAGAGGATAAGTTTCATTAAGCTGAGTGGTGATAGTCTTTTATATAAATAACTAATATCAACAGTAAGTAAACAAAATGTAACATTGGTCTGCTTTAGTTTGAGACAACTGGTATAAGTGGACCAGTAGGGATAAGCCTTTCCTGGTGTTTAAAGTAACATTATTAAAATACCTRACAATTAAAAGTATTGTATCACATTTTGTRAAATTTGCAACAAAACTGGTGCCAAACAGTTTCAAGAAAAGCCAAAGTCTTTCCAAAAGCCTACCTTTTCACAGACCTGTTTATTTATCGTCTTTCATGGTACAGGATGATTGACAGATGTCTTGTCTCGCCCCCTCAGGATGCTGCTCATTGGGGCTATTTTTGTTCAGCCCAAGGTCAGYCCAAAGCCACAGGCTTTAGCTAATGAGGGTGGACAAACAATAATGTGGCTCGAGCGTGATTATGTGGGAGTGGTTTGGTGTAGATTGAGTCAATACAATGGCCGGCAAGATTAATATAAACAAGGTTGATTACTAAATTTCTCACCAATTTTCCTTCACGTCTTTGGAGGAAAAACTAGAAGTGAAGAGGTTAGGGGGCAAATAGACCAAAAATATTCAAATCCAGCAAAAGGGWAAAGAGAAAAATCAACGTTTTTCTGTGACCTTGTTTCAGCAAAAGGATTGGCTAACGGCCAGTGTTGCTATAAAATGTATTTTCTGTTTTCTGTTTGAAGGAGGTACAGCTCAACGAGGGGGTATTTACCTTTTCGCATGCCAGAAAAATTGTCTGACTAAGCCTCTCTTTAAATAAAGTAGGCTTCATTTAAAAAAAACTAATTGCACTTTCCAGTGGTGCATGTGTTGTTTGATTTGATTTTATCAGGGTGATTAGTAGGTTAATTGTGTCAAGGAGTGTTGTGCAAAGCTGTTATACTGGGGAAAAAATCATCTGACATAATTAGTTGAAAGCCTCAATGCAGGGCAATTAAATATTGGACAACAGACAGACAGAAATGGCAGGACCGGATGCTGTTTGGGCATTTTTACTGCTAAAACTGATAGTACAGCAATTGCTTACAACAAGCAATCATTTTAGGAAAAGACAGCACATAAACCAAAGGAGGTCTATACACACCAGACTTTRTACAGTCGGTGGACATTCTTCTTTTAATTTTGTTGGCGGCCGGCAGACTAATTTAAGTGCATTACCACCACCTCTAGACCAGGGGTCAGATTTATAAAGGATTGCATGGAAACCATTCTAAAAATGAACGTACGGTCAAAAGGCGGAAATGGCGTACGCCAAAAAAAATTCAGATTTATAAAACCGCGCGTACGCATGTTTCTGCGCATCTTTCCTTTATAAATCACAGCTGCACGTCCAAGTTTGCGCACAAGATCCTGCCTCAGTTTCTACCCTCTACACGCTCACACTCAACCATAAACAATGTAAAGTACCTCATGAATGTTAAGATGTATTTAAATCAGTCAGCTGATCAATGCCAACAAAAGTGATTGGTTCAGACACGCTCCTTTGTGCGTCTGGAGGTTGACAAGTGCTGACTGACAGCTGCTCACGTGAACAGAATGTCTGTAATTGACACAGATTTTCCCTTATTTTGCTTTAGAGTGATCTAACGATTTTTATTTTAAAAAAAATCTCGGCTTCCAATTAATTTTCTCCCAGAGCCTGCAGGACGATAAAAACAATAAAAATTAAATTAAATAAGTCAGATAAAATTAGAAATAAGTCCACCGCTCTTCTCCTCGTCCTCTCCCCCTCCTCCCTGCTCTGTTATCCGCGGCAGACACACCACCCCCCCGCGCGCACGCACACAAACACACACACCCCACGTGCGCGTGACAAATATGGACTTTAAACGTGAAGTTTAATAACATTCACACTGGCGAGGTGGATGCGCCCTGCGCGTGTATCCAAAGCGTGACTTTTGCTGTCCTGCTGTTATTGTCGGGGAGGGGTCTGTGGGTCAGGGAGGGGTCTGTGGGTCAGGGTCGTCTGAGGAGGAAGCAGATGAAGGGATTTGAGCACGGGAACTTTTATTCAAGATTTAAGGTTTTTTATTTCAAAGGTCCTCATGGCTCGGCAGCAGAAGCATAAATATTACTGTTAAGAAAGCTGATGATAAAGTTGAATAAAAATCTAAGTCTGATTATGAAGGTAAATTAAATATCTGACAGTGATCATTACACAGTGTGGCTCTAATTCCTCACTTCACCATCTGTGTCGCAGTTTCTCATCTCCAAAATGAGCGTACACATGGGTCAGAGCTAACGTGAGGCACCGCACATTTTCATGTCAAGTTTGGATTTTATAAATCACAACCTTGGCGTGAAAAGTGGCATACACAAGTTTCCTGGCTCAAATTGTGCGTACGCCATTCTTATAAATCCGACCCAAGAACGTGCTCAGTGGACATTGCCATATGTCTGCCTTGTGATTCAAAACGTTGCATACAGCGATGAATTGTGGGTAATACACTTCGCCAAAGTCTGCTTCGATGCGGGCCAAAGTGTAGATCAAGGGCCCAGAGGGGGTTAGGGTAGGGCAAAAGACCACTCCAGAGAATAGGAGGGTTTCACGTGACGTCATGATGCAGCGCCACTAGAGCGTGAAGTTCGGATGGAGGTCGGAAGTGAAAAAGTGGAGGATCTGCTATCTGAAAAAATGCCCATATCTTGTGTAGTTTATGAGTGCTCCACTCATTCTAACTGATATAATAATAAATAATTATACACTGATTAAATTATATATTAAATTAAATTAAATTATGGCTCTTTTTATTAATGTTCGTCATGTTTGAAGCACGTTGCAGCAGGAGGATGCAAAATAGGGATGCAAAATAGGGCTGAAACACCTCATTCCACCCTCTGGTCTCACCCCCACCCCGCCAAACAAACCTAAACCCCCCAAACTCCTTTCTGACTGAAGCCTGAAAATATTAGACAAGCGGCAAAAAATCTACAGGAGAATAAAAATAAAAAGAGGCGGAAGTTGAATAAAGTTCGGCTGCGATGGAGAGACAGCGAGATCGGAAGTCAGCAATGAGATATCTGAAATTTATTACATTTATAATATTTGTATAACTATATTTCATAGTTAGGGTGAAGTTTAGTAAGTTATTTTAGTGTCTTTGATGCAAAAAAAGGCGATGAATGTGGAGCTCCAGTCCAGCTACGGTCAGGTGGATCGAGTCGGACCGAGTCGCAGTTTGAGAAAGGAGCTCAAAGGCAGAGATGGAGGAAAAACAGTAGGAGACAGAGTGAGGACTTTGATGAGGAAGTAGGTGAGTCACTATTTCAATTATAAGAGGAAGGAGAAGAAGATCGAGCACCGAGCGGACTCTACGGTCCCGTTAGCAGCTAGCATACCTCTGAATGAAGTGATGCCTGCAGACACCAGCATTCTGCTCCTCCCGACCGCAGACGCTTTAAAATCCACTTTTTCACGTTGTTGTTCTGTGAGCTTTCTACATTTTTCATCTTTGTGTGATAATCAGTGTTATCATGTGTTGTCATAGGGTTGGGCAGAATGTGTGTAATTATTCATCAGATAAACATTTGCTGGTTATTATTTACCAGCACTACCTGGTGATGTAAGATGTGTGTGGTATCGACAGCCTCAGCAAACCTTTAGGTTCTGTCGAAAACTCATTCATCTTCATCATACAAGCCATGTCTGACTTATTTGTGAACAAATTGTTGTTATATATCTTAACATATATAACAAGATATTCTCCCTGCCCTCCAGTGGAGATCGCTCCGCCTTCGAAACCACGTGACTGAAACCCAGCTATTGGGACACACTACGGACTCAAAGGCTGTGTCCAAAACGACAGGCCGGGTCCTCCGGAGGACCCAGACTCCCCGGTCGCGGCGGGCCAGGTCCTTGGTAGACCGGGAAGACCGGAAAA
>NW_013952881.1:267734-270518 GCF_001266775.1 Austrofundulus limnaeus
CTTCAGCGATTTGCGCCTCAGCACGGATAACGCTCAGATCATTCAAATCATTCAAATTGCGCTGCTCTAATCGCGCTTGAGGCGCCGCAGCACTTCCCGACGCTGATTGAAGCGTGTCCACCATAGACTTTGCATGTAAACCTGATGCTCCTGATGCTGAAATCGCGTTCGGTGTGAACGCACCATTAGACTTGAGAATTTTCATAACTGGCACTTACACTTAAGTCTGAGAGTATAGGAGCAAATCTAAGAAATTTTCAGCACTTAAGTCTAAAAATACACTCTAAGAAGTTTTATAAACACGGGCCCAGGAGTTGATTTAAGGTGTTGTGCTCACATTTCAAAGATTCTTCTGTGAGGAAAACATGCGGTGCACTCTTGAGTCCAATCCACAACAAATCCTGACAGGAAGTTATTTTCTTTTAGCTGCTATCAAACATTCTGTAGTCTAACCACTCATCCAAAAGAATACCATGTTCTTTCTAACTTTAAGCCCATCTCTGAGCCACATTCTTCATTCAAAGTAAAAAAAAAGTATTTAAAGAACATCACAGACACACTGATTTGAAGGTATTTGGAAATGCTTAAGTCCAAGTTTAAAGCTGAGTTTTAACCAGAGGATTGTGGTGGCCCCTAATCTGTTAAATGCCTTTTGGACATTAGAACTACTCAGATTTTTGATCATTTTAAGTCTATGCTGAAAAWACATTTTGTTTTTAATGACGTTTAGCTCTAGCTGAGAAAAAAGTCTTGGTTTAACAGTATCGTTTTTGTTTTTACCTTTGGTTTTATTTAAATATGATTAATTTATTTCTGACATTGATAAACCTTGTGATGCACCTCGGTCGACAACTATGATTGTTTTAAAATTTGATTTAAAACAAAAAAATCAACTTTACATTTTGTTTAAGTAAATGTTTGAAAGATGTTTGAACAACAACCTGTGGCTAAAATGCATCAATCACATTTTTATGTATTTCTTTTCCAAGTGTCACATTTCAATCAAAAGTCAAAGTCAGTTCCAGGTGTGTTCTTGACAACAAAAAGTCAAAAGGACAGGGTCTGAATAAGCACATATCACAAAGRAAACCCGTATATCTTAAATAAAAACTTAAAAACTTCAGAGTTGAGACAGTGTTGTTGGATCTGACCTGCTTTAGTCGTCCGTGCCACATCCAGCCCAGTAACATACTGTCTAATCTGCCATGCAAGGATCGTTCCTGCACCACATCCAAACTGGTGGAACGGGGAATCCCKCTGATGTGAACTAATGTCAAAGATACAAGAAAGACCTCAACATTTCATGACTACAGATCACAGTACAGAACAGTTCAGTTAATGAAAGCTTTACACATGTAGAGACAGTGCATTCAGAAAGTTTTCATTTTGTTTGAAGTTTATTAGAGACTCGAGCTAACATAGATTCAGCTCTTTTTGATGATTATGGAACCCAAGAACTTTGCTCTCCCAGTTGTCTTTTTAGTGAGCCGCTAGAATTGTACAAGAAAGTTGGTAAATTTTATGCTTGGCAACCCTCTAGCGATAAATATAACCTAATGTTCTGGGGTCAGATWAATAAAGCTTGCGTAYGCACAAAACAAGTTCAGAAACTTGCGTACGCCACTTTTCACGCAAATATAAAATCCAAACTTGACGTGAAAATGTGCAGTGCCTCAGCCAGCTCTGACCCRTGCATACTGTCATTTTGGAGATGGGAAGCTGCGACACAGAAGGTGAAGTGAGGAATTATAACCACACCGTAATGATCACTGTCAGATATTTAATTTCACTTCATAATCAAACTTAGATTCTTATTCAGCTTTATCATAAGCGTTCTTAACAGTAATATTTATGCTTCTGCTGGTGAGCAATAAGGATCTTTAAAGTAAAAACTTAAATCTTAAATAAAAGTTCACGCATCTCCATCCATCTCCTTCCTCCTCACGACCCTGACCCACAGACCCCTCCCCAACAAGAGACATTTCAACAGCACAACAGCAAAAGTCTTCTCTTCAGCAAAAATCTTGGGTACTCGCGCAGGGTGAGTCCACCCTCACCAGTGTGGATGTTATAAAAGTTCACTTTTTTAAAGTCTGTATTTCTCACATACACTGGGCTATGGGGATGGGGGGTGAGGAGATGATCAGCTGCAGATAACAGAGCAGGAAGGAGGGGGAGGACGGGGAGAAGAGCGGTGAACTTATTTCTAACTTTATCTGACTTGTTTAATTTTTTTTAGCATCCTGAAGGCTCTGAGAGAAAGTTAATTTGAAGCTGTATTTTTGATGAAAATCATTAGATTACTCTAAAAGTCTGTAAACCTGCAAAATGAGGGAACATCTGTGTCAATACTTATTGATGATGTTCACGTGAGCAATTGTCAGCACCTGTCATCCTCCAGACGCAGGACGGAGCCAATCGCTTTTGTTGGCATTGATCAGCTGACTATACACCTTAACACTCATGAGGTACTTTGCATTGACTGTTGGTTGAGTGTGGGCGTACAGAGGGCAGAACCAGAGGCGGGTCCTTGTGCGCAAAATCTGAGGTGCGACTGTGAACTATAAAGGAAAGGTGTGCAGAAACATGCGTACCAGTGGCGGATGCTGGTCTTTCAAGGAGAGGAAGCTCAGTTTCGGCCTACATAATAAAATGTGTGGGTTATAAACTCTACCCTCCGTTCCTTTTCAAGAAAATGATCTGTGACAGGGTAGTTTATAGTGTTTATTCATTTCATTTTAAAAAAACAAAACATTACATACAACAAAACAATACAAATAAAAT
>NW_013952881.1:273386-274415 GCF_001266775.1 Austrofundulus limnaeus
ATTATAACTCTAATTCAAGCAGAATAACTTGTCAACATAATTATGGAGTGTAATTTATTTTCAACTCAAAATGTCTTCAAACTAACGAAATATAAAGTTATTAGGGAGGAAAACCCGTCTGGATAACAGCAGACTGACTGTACGTAAAATATACGACAGGTCTGGACCACTCGTAAATTTTGTTCGTATCTGAAAAAAATCGTAGAATACGAAAACTTTGGTGAATGCCACGAATTCTCCTAAATCACTCGTACGCACAATTTAAGAACAAATCTGTGCGTACCAACGGTTCTTGCATGAGGCCCAATGTGAACTCAAGGGATTAGGACTGAACAGCTGTGTAGCCTTAAGAAAACCACTAATCAGTGAGGCTAACCCGAAAAAAATGACATCAAAATGATGTCATTTTGCTACAGAGCTTAAAGATTGGACTCTGGACAAATGGAAGGAGGTCATGTGGTCTGATGAGTCCAGATTAATCCTGTTCCAGAGTGATGGGTGCATCAGGGTAAGAAGAGAGGCAGGTGAAGTGATGCACCCATCACACTGTACAAACCTGTGGGGTCAGGTCTATGATGTGGGGTCGCTGCAGGTGGTCAGGTCTAGGTTCAGCAACAGTTTGTCCTCAAAGAATGAGGTCAGCTGACTACCTGAATATACTGAATGACCAGGTTATTCCATCAGTGGATTGTTGCTTCCCTGATGGCACGGCCATATTCCAAAATGACAATGMCAGGATTCAYGGGGCTCTTATTATGRAAGAGTGGTTCAGGGAGCATGAGACATCRTTTTCACACATGGAYTGRCTCCACAGAGTCCATTGAGAATCTTTGGGATGTGCTGGAGAAGGTCAGACTCTASCATTATCAATGGAAGATCTTGGTGAAAAATTAATACAACACTGGATGAAATAAATCTTGTTTATCCAAACAATACCACAGAGAATGTGTGCCGTAATCAAAGCTAAAGGTGGTCCAATGTGTATTGAGCATGTGACCTATTTTTTTTTTTTTTTTTTTTTTTTTTTTT
>NW_013952881.1:274425-278018 GCF_001266775.1 Austrofundulus limnaeus
TTTTTTTTTTTTGGTTTATCAGAAAAGTTTGGACAATATAAAACAGCAAAAATAAGACGTTTACTTCGGCCTTTGTTGTTTTGGATTTAACAAAAAGTGGCAATGCAGTTGAATATTTTCATCCTTAGGTCCATTATTTTTCCTTTTGCAGTTTTCTTGCAACATTTTCTACAAGGCTGTTGTAGCAGCATTGATCAGGAATTGTGTACTTAGTATATTTATTGTAACTTTAGCAATGATACTGTATGTTTTACAACATTTAGACAAAAATTGCAAAACTCTAAAAAGTGGGATTTAGGGAAAACATGCTGAAATGAATGAACATTTAGAAATAAAACAAAACAATACCCTGTATTTTTTACAGTTTATACATTTTTAAATGTCTTAACTTTTATTTAATAGGGATTGTCAGGATCTGCATGCACTTTTTGACAGTTTGTTTAGTTGTAATTCTTTTTGTCTTCATGTATCTTCCTTGTTGTTTCAGAGTTCTTGTATTTGATGCAGCTTCTTGTGTTTTTGTGTTTTCATCTAAATTTTTCTTTTGTGTTATATTTAGTTTTCTCTGGGCCATCGACCACTTCACCTTAAGGCCTCAGCATGGTTGATAGGCAGYTGACCAGTGGACCTGAGGTCATGTGGTGGCAGGAAGGTTGTTTGCAAATGCATGTTTTATGAGACACACAGCACAAAGCTCCCAGAAAACCCAATCAGAATCACCACTTTGGATCTTCTGTTTGGCCTTTACAAATTAGTCAAGGAGAGCGCGCCTCACTGTCCAGCAGACCACCTGTCTTCTCCTTTTTTACATTTGGCTGTTTTTATATGTTGATATGTAAGAGTCGTGTAGATGGGTCTCAGCCAACTGGTCAGCTGTTTGTGTGTATAAAAACTGCTTCTGGAAGCAGAGTAGTTGACAACATTGCTGTCTGTACACTTTTCTGCATAAACAAGTATTATGTTGCCATGTCAAGTGTTTCCACTCTTGTCAGCTAATTTATAGTAACTAAGTTTTCACTAGATCCATAACAGAACAATGTTGTGCTGTTTGTCCTCGGCTGTGTCTCAATTCAGGGCCTGCAGCCCACAAAGGTCACAGCCTATATCTTTAGGTAGGCTGCTTAAAACTGTTGTGAATTGAGACGGTCTAGCCTTGAGACGACATATGTTTGTGTGACCACACACTACCCCATTACCATAGTGGTATTTTAAATCACAGTTAAAAACATTACAGGTAAATTAAAAAAACATTATTAATTTGGATTTAGCTCCAGTCTTGACTTGGTAGAAAACAAAAAACAAACTCCACTCTGCTCATTTTCCTGTTTAGTTTGCTGACACTATGAATCTTGGGATATTCAAAAAGACAGCCTTTATTTTCTGGATTTTGTGGACCGCATTTGTTGATCACAAGGTTCGGAGCACACAAACTGGAACAACCATCAGGGCAGGGCAKTGATGTAAGTGGCTGACAAATGAGCACTAAGGAGGACGCAGCCTCTGAATTAAGTCTTTGYGCCTCCCCAGGACTTTCTCCTCTGTCTGAGTCTCTAGTAGTTTTTTAAGCTTTGTGCTGCTACGTCAGTTCTGTGGTTTTATATTTTAAAGAGCTGTGTTTTATTCTTTCAGCCTCTTCATGTCAGTCTGTATTTCTGGGTTCCAACCTCCACAAATGTGACAGAGATCAGGTCTGACCACTAAGACAGGAGAGAGTACCTGATGCTGTCGTCCCTGAATGATATGTGTGCAGCAGTAGTACCTATGAGACGTGTTGTGTCCCTGAACAATGACTGCGAGGGAAGGGCTTGACTCTGGATTTATGGCCATGGAACACCTTATGTGAGACTCGGTAAGTCTTCCCCAGGCTTCCACCTRAAATAAAAATTAGAAAGTTTTATTAACACAGAGAAAAAAAAACTCTGACAATTTCATCCACATGTTCACTTTGTAGCACCTGAAGGGCTGGGCTAGTTTGTTCTTGTACAGTGTGTTTCAGTGTGATCCTGGCYTCCTTGGGACCTCCATGTGCCCCCCAGGCGTTGATTTCCCCTGTCACTCGAACCCTCCAGTCCTGATGGTGAATGTCTAATGAGGTGCTCCTCTGAGTTCCTGCAAAAGGACTCGGGTCAAAATCAGAACATCACAGGAAGTGCTTTGCTAAAACATTTTTGGCTTCTGCACAAAATGAAAATTATCATGTAAAAAAAAAATCTAAATTCATTTAGTAAATTAAAGTAGCTTTGAGGGGATCTTGTGTTGGAGTCAAACTAACAGCTACACACACACACACACACGCACGCACGCACGCACACACGCACACACGCACACACGCACGCGAACAGGGTGACCAAAGATTTTTGCCAGATGTTTTAAACTGATGTGCCCTAAAATCACTCTGATTTCTCTGCTAAACTTAAGATACTGACTTTTTACATCTCCTCCACACAACCCCACCTAAAAAAAAAATACAAAAATCTCATCAAAATTTGTCATACTTCTAAAAGAACTCTGACATCTTACCATGCATGTGTGGTATGTAAAAACATAAATCAGGAGTCACAGGAAGAAAAATGAACAAAAACTAAAAATAAACGGGGAGGGGATCAAAACAAAAGACAAATGCAACATTTGTTCAAGTTTCAAAGCTGAGGATAAATATTAAAAGACAAAGAATTTAAGAAGTGAATCCCATCAGACCTTTAAACTGAGCAGTCAGGACCGTGTGATGTTTGGGTCGTGTCCTTGTTTGATTGACAGCTGAAGGTGAGAAGGAGAGGTGTGCCTCMAGGTGACAGTCAGGCCCACTGAAATTCAGGCCTGATGTGAGCAGGTTGTGTCCGGTCAGACTGAGCTGTGCTCTGGACTGAAGCTGAAACAAAYCTCCTTTGATGGAACCGAGCCACTTGGAAAAACACAAAAAACATCTTGATATGAGAAAAAAATCCAATGTATTTTCTTTGCTAATTCTTAAAAACAAAATATAAATGTTTTTAGTGAATAAAATGCACCTCTACATTAAAGGGTCCTGTAACCAGGTCCAACTGTGCCACAAAACTTCCAAAGTTTCTTTTAAGAAAGGAACATTTTTCATGTGCAGTTTCAGTCCTGCCTGTTGGTCTTCACACCTGGGGCCTCATGTWTAAAAGGTGCATACGCATAAAAAAGTTAMRTGTGCCTGGTTCTACACCCATRTTRGGAWGTATCAAAACCAACATTGCGTGAAAGTGTGCGTATTTTTTTGCACACTTTTCAYCTGCCGTGAGAATGTGCRGCAGCCACGCAAAGTTTTTCAATCGACAGTTTTAAACCACAAAGTCAYRAATCTGACCTGAATCCACAGAAATATGACTCTGTTCTGTTTTCTGGATGTAAGGAGCGTCTGAACACGCAGTTAGATTTTTTTTTTTTAGTTTGAGCTTTTATTGTTTAAACTCGAACTATCATGAAACTGAACCCCAGGACTGAAAATCGTTTAACCTCAGACAAGAAGAACCTGAGCCCAGTCTGTAAAATGTTTTTATATTTTAATTGTCACATAGTTGAAAACCTTTTGGGTCCCGGGCCGGAAAAACCCGACACATTATGTGTGGCAT
>NW_013952881.1:278824-280530 GCF_001266775.1 Austrofundulus limnaeus
ACTTTATATTTCATTACTTTGAACATATTTCAAATTCAAAATAAATCACACTCCTTAATTATGTTGAAAATAGGTTATTCTGATTGAATTGGAATTATAATTTTAAACGTAATAATGTAGACTAACAACACAAAATGGTTAAATTAAATTAAATTGGCTATTGATGCTGTCGTATAGCACTACAATATTAATATGAAGTTAATTGAAGTTTGGAGACATTTTAAAATGCTTTTTTTCAGAAACGCATCTTACACTTGTGATGGCCAAGGGGTAGCGGTGCGCGACTGTTCTTCTGAATAAATGAAAACTATGTAACACAGTTGTTTACACTTAAATTTAAAATATTTGACCAAAGGAAAACCATAACAGGACTAGAGAGAGATGGATATGATTTAGATTTTTATTTCTGTGACTGTACGACCCACAGGAGACGCAGCATTAACAGTCATCATTTCATTCCTTTAATTCCACAGCTGACGCTGCTAAAAATGATAGATTTTCTTTTCTGGATCTCTGAGAGCAGAACTTCAATCTCCGAACCTATTAAGTTTTTTTTTTACTTTGCAATGTTATTTATGAATGGATATTTCCTGGTATGTGGGGCAGGAAACGTAGCCTTATATGGAGTTTTTGGGGTGGCAATTATACTGATCTCCTCTCCTCATGCACGAGCACCTGATACACATTCATCAGTTTACGCAGCTCATTTACACCCTTTTCGTGAAGATAGAAGAGTTTGTTGAATCTGACGTGACATGTTCGTATGAACCCTTCATATGAACAAAAATAAGAGAAATTTAGGATAAGAATTCGAACATGTTCTTGCATGAGGCCCATTGTGTCTCATTGTCTGGGTCTCTGTCATGTGAGTAGTCTCGTACATTTTTGTAACTCGYTGTTTTTGAAGTCCATGTGTTTTTGGTTAAACTGCCAGAGTGTGCTGAAACAAGCCTATGTTAATAAACTTGTTCTACGTTATGGAGCTCCTTGTCCCCGCCTCATGAGTCGCACACCCCCTAGTTTATCCCACAACATGGTTACATACTGTAGGTGTGCACAATTTCTTGAAGCAGCTTTTGATTTAATTACAGCCTTCATTCTTCTAGTGACTCTGATCAACGTGAAACAAAGTTCAGCTGTTTTAGCAGGATTTTACTGACCTTTGCAGAAGTTCACAGAGAGCTCACAACATATTAAACAGATCTGACTTCTGGGAGGAATCAGTCAAAAGGAGCACAAAATGTTACCAGCATTAGAAATATAACAGAACACGGTGAAGACATCAAGAACTGGAAAAAATATGAACTGGGCACCTGTTCAAAAGTAAAGAAAAGACAAACTGATCTGGGAGACTGTTAAAGGACTCCACAGCATCAGTGAAGCTACAGGAGTTCTGACATGTACCGCTTGTGTTCTCCATGTGTCTGGTCTCTGGAGTGGTGCTGCAGAATGGAAGACATTTCTAAACCATCCAGGATTTTAGAAGGAAAAAAATCAAACTTCCCAAAAGACTGTAGGAGCATGTGCTGCAATGTGGTGCCAAAATCTGTTTTTGGTGCAGGAAAAAGACTGGATCACCAAAAAAAATCACCCCACCACCACCACTACCACACTTCCCAAAAGACTGTAGGAGCATGTGCTGCAATGTGGTGCCAAAATCTGTTTTTGGTGCAGGAAAAAGACTGGATCACCAAAAAAAATCACCC
>NW_013952881.1:281087-282956 GCF_001266775.1 Austrofundulus limnaeus
CCCCCCCCCCACACACACACACAGTTATCTTTATGGGGACCTGGCATTGACTTCCATTATTTTCTACAGCCTTAACCTAACACTTTAGCAAGAAAGAGTAGAAAAAGGCAGATGCATATAAAAATGTTAATATTGTGAAAAATATCAATTTCTCTGTCAGTTCAGAGATTGAAACTTGTATATTATGTAAATGTATTACACATAGAATGAAATATTTCAAGCTGTTATTTATTATAATTTTAATGGCTAATAATGGGTAAGCTACTCTTTAAATTTAACATTTAGTAAAAAATTAGCTAAATGTAAGAACAGTGAGCTAAATAACAATAAAATGTTTGTGGAAACTTTTTAATGCTTAAAAAGTGAGTTAAATGAAATTTTTGCAACATTTTATTTTACACTTGTTGCCACATAAATAAATGTCACATTAAATAGAAGAAAATGTTAAATGATATTTAATGGGGGGTTTTCTACACCATACAAACTTGGCATTTTACCAGGTCTGTGTTTTTAGATACACTGTACATGTGGATGAGATATATTGCAGTAGATAAATAGTAATGTATTTCAAACAATTTATTTGTAAAAAAGAAACAACAGAAACAAGAACAAAACAAAAAACATGAAGAATATCTTATGCTCAACAGGTTTGTGTTTCAATCTTACATAATATTTGCTTTGATTCGCACACTTACCTTTTGATTGTTGACACTGCCGTTGCACAGCAGAAAGTATGACCCGCTGTTTTTGCTGCCAGAGTATATATTCAGCGCAGTGTTCTCAGGCAGGCCCAGTTTGTCCAACAGGACCACAGAATGTTTCACATGAAGAGATGCTTCACTTTCATCCTGCAGCAGCAGAAAAAACAATAAGGATGCTATTTCAAACTGATTCTGAACTTCTTTAAAAATTTATACAAAAAAATGTAATAAATTTAAAATTATTGATTTTAGTTGATTTGGTTTAGTACCTGAGACTTTCTGGCAGCTAATGCAGCATGTAGCTCAGAATCATCCATCTCCATGGAGATACGAGAGTTAACAGTGGCTGAGGAGACGACCAGTGACCCAAGAGCCTGCATCCTGTTCGGACTACCCCACTCCTTTTTTTACACAAGCAGGAAATGACTGAAGATTAAACACCTGATAGTTCTGATATTATGTTTTGAATAATACATACTCAAAATGTCATATCTGACATTTCATTTGGTTTTAGAAAAGCGCAACTACAGCATGCTTAAAGTGATAAATGATTTTCATGTTTTAGATCAGTGGCTCCCAACCTTTTTAGACTTGTGTACCCCCTGAGCCATTTTGTCATGCCACTAGTACCCCCTCTGTCATCCGTATTCATGATTCTCTAAAACTATACCATACAACAGCTGATTATTAAATGAGAATGATTTATTTACCCCCCTAGAATGCTTAATTCTTATGCATTTTATTCTTTTCAACTCAGATTAAACATATAGATAAATATGTTGCCTTGAAAGTGAATAAGCAATTAAATAAGGTAATGGCAGGTGCAGAAAACAGCAGCGTCCAAAATACATAAATCAAATGAGCAAATTCCATGTTTTATACTGGAATCCATTTCATGTGAATTTCATGATTCCATCTGAATTTTCTGCATTGTGGAAATCATAGGACCCTACAAATCTCTGTCCTATTTTTATTTATTTTTTACACACCTAGAATTTTTTTTCCACACACCCCTTGGGAGCCATTGGTCCATAACATACAGGTGCTGGTCATAAAATTAGAATATCATGAAAAAGTAGATTTATTTCAGTAATTCCATTTAAAAAGTGAAACTTGTATATTATATTCATACATTACATACAAACTCATATATTTCAAATGTTTATTT
>NW_013952881.1:284109-285645 GCF_001266775.1 Austrofundulus limnaeus
AAATAAACATTTGAAATATATGAGTTTGTATGTAATGTATGAATATAATATACAAGTTTCACTTTTTAAATGGAATTACTGAAATAAATCTACTTTTTCATGATATTCTAATTTTATGACCAGCACCTGTATGCCTGCCCATGACACACCACCACCATGAGCCACACAGTTCACCATGTTGACATCAGCAAACTGCTCACCCACATGACAACATACGGTACATGTCTGCCATCTGCCCTGAACAGTGAAAACCCAGATTATTCCTCTCCGCGGTACCAGCTTTCTTACTTACCACCCAGAGCCTTCAAGAACCCGCTCTGAACAGGTCATACACACAACCATCCGATGCTGTCTTGCCAGAAGCATACAGTCACCAGTCTGCCACTGGTTACCTCCTCTTCACAGAACCTTCCAGCCTCCACTCTTATATGTTCCTCCCTCTTTTTGAAATAGGTGTTGACTACAGTCACCTGCCTCCTCTTGGTAAAATCCACCACCGTCTGTCCTTCTTGACACAACTGAAGCTAAACTGCAGTTTCTTCTTAAGGATCAAATCTTGTTTTTCTTCTAAACTGAAGGAAACTTTTATCTTTGTTTTTATTAGATGACGATTTTGTCATTTATTGGCATAAATCTACTCAATGCTTTTGAGCTCTTGATGCAGTCTGCCATTATAATCCTTGAAACGCTGACTCATCACTGTGTGTTTTGTCCTTGTGCTGGATGATTAAAGCTCTGATATATTCTCACTCCCCTGTCATACACAGACAGTATATACTCAGCTCTTTAACACAGAACAGTTCTTCTACCTCTCTGAGTATATTTAAACATTTGTATTTTTATATTTTAAACAGAAATGATTTGATTGATAATTTTTTTATGTCACTTGTTGCGAGGCTGCACAGGCTTGTTTTCTTTACCTGGATCATGGAGCAGTTGTTGTGATACACTGCTGACACCTGCAGGCCCAGTTGTGACACCACAGCTCCACTGGTTCTGATGACACACTCGTCCACGAGGATGAGAACTTCTGCACGGTGCTGCTTACTTCCCTGGCTGCTGGTGAACCTCAGTCTGCTGCTTCTGGGCAGAGCTTGGAGAGCAGGGACATCTTGTCTGAACACAGCCTCCAGGCTCAGCTCTGGCCAGGGCTTTATGTCAAACCTCAGGAAAAACCTTCTCCCGTTCACGTCAGAGTCCAGGGTACAGGTCCAGGAACCTCGAGGATGCAACTGAACTGAGCCATTCACATGAGCCTTTGTTGGAAAAATAATCTGTTGTTATTGTTACTGAAAATGGAGGCAAACAGAAGAAATTAAAAGTTTAATGCCAAATCATCAGCACATCTATAGAAGTGCTGATGTTTCTTTGTTGTTTATTACCACAGGAAGGTAAAAGGGAGGGATAATTTTTCTGCTTGTGTCTAGCTGCACTGCATAGATTTTAAAGGGGCTATATTATGTGTTTCTCAAGCATATATTTAAATACTATACCATAATAAAGTATATATGTCACCTTTAGCCATTATTAAAATGC
>NW_013952881.1:288296-290258 GCF_001266775.1 Austrofundulus limnaeus
GAGTCTATGTTATCATTGCTCTGTGGATAACATGATTCAGAGCAAGGTTTTCACAGGTCATGACAAGCAAGGTTGGGTGAAACTCTTAAGGCGAATGTTTAAAAAAAAAAAAAACTGCTTCCAGGGTGAAAATGTATTATGCTGTATTTCTCTGTTTAACTACAACTTGTTGATTGTATCATAACATAACAAATTCCACAGGTCTCAAGCTGAAAGTAATTAAATTTTGATTTACAGGTGGAAATTAACAAATTTTCACTGAGGTGTTGAAAACTAACATTTATTTTTCAGGACAAAACAGCACATGATGTCAAAATAATGTGAATAACTGTGATGTGAACTACTGTCTGCGCAAGCGTAACCATTYCCTTTTCAGGATTCAGGATATGTTCTGTTTTATGGTTATTAATTATTTTTAAGTGTATTTTTTCCTTTCTGGGAGTTGCTTTGAGATGTGGTGTTAGGCCTGAAGGTGGCAGCAGAGAGATACATTGTGATTAATTGGTAAAAATGGTGAGTATGGAATTATAAAATACCTTGACTCTATGCTATTGGCTTGGTAGTGATCTATTTACAATTGTGGATCAGAAAAGGGGGGTTCAGCAATCAGCAAGAGTATATGTCTGGTTCCATTCAGATTCCATTTGTAACCCTATGTTTCTGACTTTGAGAGATCCACAGGTGTCAGACATTGGATTTCTGTTGATGGGGCTTGCTGTGAGAGGACGTGATCCTGTGGGTAAAATTTACATTGTTGTTGTGCAACTTAATGACTTGGAGATGACAGTTGATGTGGGATCGAGTAAAGACCTTGTTGTAGAAACTGGAGTGACAAAATCAAATTATTGGTTAACGTTTGTGAGAAATGCTGCCAATCAAGCAAAATTGTCAAATTGTGTGGTTTGTGCGGACGCACGACCAGCTTTATTGACAGTTCCATCACCACTGAGTAATGTGTTAACATTTTTCTGCATGTTTCAATTACATATTAATGATAACCCATCAGTGCAGTGTAAATATTTAGAACATTTCTTTCCTATGTTGTCAAAAACAGATGTTCCACCTGTCTTCAAGCCGGTGAAGGGCAATTACACTTGTTTGTCCAGAAGGAGGCAGCAGAGAAGCGTGGATGTTGGACAGCTGAACATAACATGGTGCAAAAAGGTGATAGATGTATCTTTGTGGGAGAATGCAACAATGTTAAAGGTGTCTAGGGCAGAACTACAGGACCATCGAACTCTTTTGGATAAGCAAGGTGTTAAATTGAACAGGGTTAAACGTGAGTTTGATATGTATGCGACATCTTTAATGGCATATCAGAATCGTATTGCATTAGACTATTTACTGGCAGAACAAGGYGGAGTCTGTTCATTCTTTGGGTCATCTTGTTGTACATACATTCCTGGAAACACTGACACTGATGGGTCATTTACAAAGGCTGTTAAAGGTCTTAGGTCATTATCTGTGGAGATGCATGAGGTGTCAAAATCAGCCACGCAAACTGAGGGATGGTTTATTAATGTGTTTGGAGGTTCGAAGAACATCTTGTCAAATGTGGTAATGCAATTGGTCAGGGTGAGGATAATACTGGGTTTTTGTTGTTTTTGTGGCATTCCTGTGGCTAGGGTGTTATGTGTAAAGGTCATCTCACAGACTGTAAAAAATACCTTTAATCAACATCGAAATATCGAATATCAAATGGTACAGACATCGGACACCAGCCCAATGCCTCAACTTGAATATCTCTACGGTGAAGAAGACTGCTGTGTGAAACCTCCAACACCTGATGACTCTAGCTGACATTTTTGAATAAAAGGTTAAAACTGAAATAGTTACACTCATGTAGTCGGACATGAAATACATAGATTAAATGTGTTGATTTTAATGTTGTTGATAAAATGTTGTTTGCTTTCTAATTTTTTTTCATTGTTGATTCTTTTTAGAGAAGTTACACTAAGCAGA
>NW_013952881.1:292502-295070 GCF_001266775.1 Austrofundulus limnaeus
TGTATGCATGTATGTATGTATGTATTTATTTATTTATTTATTTATTTATTCATTCATTCATTCATAATTTTATATATTTCTGCTTTTATTTTTAATTATGTTAGTTTCAGTCCTTCATTAAGAATCACTGACTTAGCTGATTACACAAACATGGAGCTAAAACTTGATGTGGTAGTAGCTGAGAGTCATTCCCAATTCATAGTCCAAGGGTTAATTATATACCATCTTGTAATATAATGTGAGATTGAGAATAAAATAATTTTTAGGGTTCTAAATAGTTAGGCTGTAATAGGTATTCCTTCAAGGAATGTTAGGCCTTTACTTAATGTCTGGGTTTGGTTGTGTGATATATCTGTGCAAACACAGAGCAAAAACAAAGCATTCAACAGGATAAACATTGAACAATTCCTACCTGCAACACCGGACATGTTGACTCTAAAGCCCATAGCTCCTGAGGCGTTCCTCTGGCCTCAGAGACTTTTTTTGCTCTAATGGAGCACATTCCAATTTTCAGAAGCAGAGTCCTGGCCTTCTCAGGCCCTTCAGGAGCGTCAGCCTCCATGGTGATAATCTGTGGCACACCCAGACTCTTCAGGCCAGGGAAGGAGTGAGTGAGGGTCCCAGAGAGATGTGGGGTCCTGCAGGACTGACTGAGCTCCACAGACAGGTCCTGGTTGTCTGTCCTCAGCAAGGAGGACACAGTCACCTGACAGGAAGTGACCAACAGGAGGCCCTGTAGGGCCAGGGACCGGGCCAGGATGGTTCCCTGAGCCAAAAACACAGTGGAGCTCATCTAATTCTGTTCAAACCGAATAGATTAAATGAACTGAAAATAATGTTTGAATATTAGTTAGTTTTTTCCATAAGTTGGATATCACACAGCATTAAATAAAAGTCATGCTCCTACCTGAACCACAGGGCAGCAGCTGGTCACATTAACAGAGTAAAAATGTTTAACTTCTTCCTGTGAATCAGTTGTTTTACCCAAAGCCCCCCTAAAATAACAACGTCCCAGTTCTAATCCAAAATCCACAGCAGGTAAACGTGAAGCGGTGACATTGAGAAGTAGAACTCCATCAGTGGGAACGTGCAGCATCTCCAGGGCTTTTACAGAGTGCAGAACAAAAGCCTTCAGACTATGATGGTGATGATGAGGGTGGCACGTATAAGTCAGACTGAAAGTGCCTCTCTGCACGCCGTCTGTGAGCAGCACCGAGCTGAGATCAGTGAAACAAGAAGAACGGGTGATCGAGATGTTGACTGAAGCCTGTGCAGGCAGGAGAGTCTACAACAGAGAAAAAACAAAACAGACGGCTTAAACCAGCATGACACTTTACCCCCAACTGCACTGCCCGACCAAAAACAAGTGTCCACCTGCATGTAACTCAGGTCTATGATGTGGGGTCTCTGCAGGTGGTCAGGTCTATGATGTGAGGTCTCTGCAGGTGGTCAGGTCTAGGTTCAGCAACAGTTTGTGCTCAAAGAATGAGGTCAGCTGAATATACTGAATGACCAGGTTATTCCATCAATGATTGTTTCTTCCCTGATGGCACGGCCATTTTCCAAGATGACAATGCCAGGATTCATGGGGCTCTTCTTGTGAAAGAGTGGTTCAGGGAACATGAGACATCATTTTCACACATGGATTGGCTCCACAGAGTCCACTGAGAATCTTTGGGATGTGCAGGAGAAGGTCAGACTCTACCATCATCAATGCAAGATCTTTGTGAAACATTAATACAACACTGGATGAAATACATTCTTGTGATGTTGCAGAAGCTTATCCAAACAATGCCASAGAGAATGTGTGTCGTAATCAAAGATAAAGGTGGTCCAACCAATTATTAGAGTATGACTGTTTTTATAATGGCAACTCTTTTTTTTTTTTGGTCAGCCATTGTGTCAGCAAGGGCACAGCGGAGTGGGTGAGGTCGGCTCCATTGGGACTGAAACAACCTTTGGCCTGAGCACTGTGGTTCAGGTGAGTCAAACCATTGGAGACTGTTGGCCTGGGCCCGTATYTATAAAACTTCTTAGAATTACTCTTAAGAATGCTGCTAAGAGCGAACTTAAGTGTAAAAAACATTTCTTAGTTAAAAGCTAAGAGTAAAGGTCAGTTATCAAGCGTCTCAGTCTTCCTTTAAGCGAAGTGTAGGAGTAATTCTTAAGTGTCAGTCTTAGAGCTGATTTGCGACACCTGGCTGTGCCGCAAAGCTGATCCTGGATGACTTCGTTAGAAAAAACCCCAGCATGGACCAATCACTGCCTCGGATTTTATGTTCAAGAATATTGTCTGAGAAATGTCAAGATAAGATGTAAAAATGCAAAGATAAGTTCACTTTCAACACACTAATACTGATTGTCTGTAGAATTACATAAAATGTCCTCATTTGTGTCATGAAAACAGATGAAAATCTCACAATTTTTTTAAATCAAAAACTCAGCAGCTTTAAAGTTGTTTTATGTCTCAGAGCCTGAGGTCATGTTTAGCTGCTCCCGTCGCCTCTTCGCCACTGTCTGCAGACAACACCGGCTTTACACACACACACACAATGCGCACACAACCCA
>NW_013952881.1:295252-301234 GCF_001266775.1 Austrofundulus limnaeus
CACCAGCTGAGCATATTTAATATTTTCTCCAAAAGCCACACACAGATATCCGCCTTTTAGTCCAACATTATGCGCAGGTTTTTAAATTTTTTTATTTTATTGTTTTTTACCTTTGTTTCTTTTGTATATTTCTGACTAAACCTGTTTTCCACCTTGTAACTGAGAATAACACTCAGGTGGGGAGGAGGACAGCTGTAATCTCTGTCTTCAGTTCATCTCAGACCCTTAGTGGCAACTCTGAACCACTTAAGAGTCCTCTGGAGCAGTCTGAACTTTTCTTGAGAGTAAGAGGGRTTCTTAGACTTAAGAATTTTGATAACTTATACTTAAGTCTGAGACTAGGAGCAAATCTAAGACATTTTCAGCACTTAAGTCTAAAAAACCACTCTAAGAAGTTTTATAAATACGGGCCCTGGTCCACAGGACTCGTACCTCCACAGGGCGGTTTGTCACGTTTCCAAGGCAGTGAGCTGAGAGGTGGTCCACAGTGGCATCCCCCGTGCAGTTCATCTGTCAAAACAAAGCCTCCTGTTGGTAAAAGTTTATTTGTTTTGGTCTGAAGGAGGAGATAGAAGAAATATTTGCTGAGAGTTAAAGCTGCTACAGACTTTCTGACAATATTGTGACAGCCTCATTTGTTTGTTTGTTTAGATTTTAGAATTGCTGTAATTACTGTCAGATCTTCATAAGAGGAAAAATGTGAAGATTTATTTTTTATGTCTTTATGTTAAAATAAAGAAACAGACAAATCAAATTAGCCTCAAGACTAAAGATTTAGTTGTTGTTTTTTTCTTTAAACCACGTGTAAAAGTCTTGAGTGGATACTTTTTGATTATATCTGACAATGTGAAACAAGAGCAGAAAAGTAAATGTTCTCCTCAATGCTCTATTTTTTAGTATTTTTCTTTGTAAAAATTTTATATTGTGTGGCTTTATTTTAACTTAAACTTTTTTTTTTTACTGGTTAAAGTTAATTTTAGATTTATCCACTCATGAAGACCTATCTGCATATATAACCTGTAAGAAAGTAAAATATACCTGTAAAGAAGTGGGGATGAGACCCTGGAGCAGTTTCATCTGTTGCCACATGAACACAACTAAAACAGCTGTTCTGTTTTTGGATCCAGCATTAAAAATCATCTSAGCAATTTTCTTTTCTTCCACATGAAGGACCAGACCTGAGGCAAGTCCTTCTGTTTCTAACTGCAGGAAGAAAAACATAAAAATACAGAAACTGTGAATTAGGCAAGARTATTAATCATAATAAAATATACAGTTGAAACCAGAGGTTTACATACAGTACACTGTATAAACAGACAATTTTTTTTCTTATTCTGACATTAAATCAGACCAAATCTTCCATGTTTTAGGTCAGTTAGGATTCTCAAAACGATGTGTATTTTTAAATGCCTGAAACTTTTTTTTTAGAAAGTTTCAATTAATTTTCTTATATTAGTTATGTTTAAACTGTCTGACTCAAGTCAAAGGTTTAGTTTTCTTCCACAGTCTCTCTCAACAGTTTGTTGGATTTTCATCCTGTTCCTCCTGACAGAACTGAAGGAACTGAGTCAGGTTTGATGTTTTTTCAGCTCTGCCCACAGATTTCTGASACTGAGATCAGAACTTTGTGATGTTTGCTCTGAAACACAGACTTTGTTGTTCTTCAGTCACTTTGTAACTAATCTGTCTGCTGAGGGTCACTGTTCAGTTCAAGATTTAACTTCCTGTTGAGATGTTGATGTCATCTGTTTTATGAAGCTTCCACATCATGATGCTGCCGCCTCCGTACTTCACAGTTAGGATGATGTTCTCAGACTAACAAGCTTCAAATGTAACGATGGTCATCAGGACCAAACAGTTCATTTTTAGCTTCATCAGACTGCAGGACATGTCTCACTGCATGCATTGTGTCTCTGGGATTAATGACTTCTTCCTCACTGAGTGTCCTTTCAGTCCACGTTGTTCCAGAACTGTTTCACTGTGGATAAAGACTGATCAGATTCAGCAGCATCTTCACAACAAGATGTTTTTTTGTGTTGGTTCACAGATGTCACTAACAAACCTGTTTTTAGTATTATTTATTAATTTCAGAACCCAGATCTTGTCTCCTTCCTGAGCTGTGAAGGCAGGACGTTCATGGTGTTTATTTTTGTGTAGGTGAATTTTTCTGTAGGTGAATCCAGCAGATCTGATCTCCTCAAAAAGATTGTTCTATTTCAGGAGTAAACTCCTAAATAGTAGCTGTAATTAACTATTAATTAAATTTAGTTATTACAGAAGGAATCAGATCATACACTGATTCAACACCCACCACTGCTCAAATGTTGTCAACTAATCATCAAAAGTTTCGGGAGTCATGACATCATCTTTTGGGCTTTCCTAGTCTGGTAAAAACCAGCCCCTTGCTCTASTCTTTGCTTCATGACGGACATGACGTATGTAGTGCACCAACTCAATCATGAAGGAAGCTAAGCTAAGAAGCTAACCTGAAACTGTGTGCATTGTAAACAACCATCCCCTACTGGGAAGAGAGAAGCACTGGGCTGAACCAGATGGCTGTAAATGAGAGCTGCAGGCTTTGAGAGACAAATTTATTTAATTTGGAAACCATGTCAACATGGACTGGCTTCATTCACTTCCTCCACTGCCATTGCTAAACTACAGGCAGACTGAAGCTGTGTTTCTATCTAATTTTAATTTGAATTTTGAGCAATTTCTTATTTTGCAAAAAGGAAAAAACAAAGAAATGCGAATCAAATGTGTTTCCATCAAATAGCTTGAAGCGAATTAAATATGTCAGATGCATGCGTGTAGTAAACAGGAAGTAAAAGTTGCATCTCAGGACAATGGAGAGAAGTTATCAGGAACATGTTGCTACTATCARGRAACTTGYAATTATTCTRTCATATCAACTAGTTCTGGTGATGTTWCATGCTGTYTGGAGACTCAGAGAAAGAGATGTAATTCTCTTCACATTACAGGAATAACTGAGAATACGCTGACAGCGGGAGGAGGGTCCTGCTGCCAGTCGCGGCTGCAGCTCTGGTACCGATACCAGTTTCAGACAGACAACTGATCAACCACGTGAAGTAAATGTTCGCTACGTCAGAACTTATTCGACAAATATGTTTCCATCTCTCCTTTTGCGCTTTAACTCTTTTTCAAAAAACCAAAAACCACCTCAAGCGAGCGTATAAACTTTTATGCGAATTAGAGGAAGTTTTTTCGAATCGTGCCGTTTCCATTCACCTTCTCTGATGCGATACTTCAAAATGTGCATTAAAAAACCTTGATGGAAACACGGCTTGAAACAGCACAGAACATCAATGTCGTGTTCACAACTCCTCCTTCTGTTCACTGATTGGCCAGTTGAAATTCTACCAGAGAAATTCCTGTTTATGGGAGAAAACCCAGACAGCTTCGGGCTTTCCCAAATAATTTAAAGGCAGTAATCTTAGTGCATGTAAACTTCTGAATTTCAAGAAAAAATTCTCTAAAAACTCTCTGATTATTTAAGCATTTAATAAATAAAAATCCTAGCTGAACCAAAACAGGAGAGGTTTAGACTGATTTACAGTGAAGGAAAAAATTTGTGTCTTTTTATAGTGTATGCAAACATCAGGAGTCAGTTTGATGCATTTTGGTGAAAAAAATAACAGTTCTGCACCTGGTAATGAGCTCTGGCCTGAACAGAACTGAACAGCCCTCTCCTCTGCATGGCTCTGACTTGGTGCTGGAGCCTGGAGAAGCACTGCCATCGAAGGCCGGTTCTGSCTCGGTGAAACTCAGCTTTAAGGTTTTCAGATCCCGCCTGCAGCTCCGCCAGGACTGAGAGCAGAGCATCATCCTGTATCCACCTCACCTGAGCACTGCTGTTGGAAGGGACACCTGCATGCAGAACACTAAGGTATGCAACTGAATATTTACTGTTACTGCATCTATATACAGTCCCTACTGTTTATTAAATATAGACCACCTGTGGTGCTGAGCAGACGGGAAGAGTGAGATAGTTGCACAAAGATTTCCCCCTTTCTGTCATTTACAAACTGCCGGCTGATGTTCACACAGAAATGTTCTGTTCCGGACCGAACGTACAGCCAGTCCTGAGACTTYCCTCCTGACAAGCCCTCCGCTTCATCCAGACTTCCTGCAGCTGGGCCCTGATGTCTCAGCTCTATGCTGTGAACCGCATCCATCACTCGGACTCTCATGCGTCCTGCAACAACACACAAACTGCATACAGCTTAAAAAAATCAAAGACAAGTTACAGTTCAAAMTGAGAGCTAGAAAAACTTTTATACTCCAGTTTTTAAAATGTTGGGGCATTGTTCAAAATGTGAAGAAAAATAGAATGTAATGATTTACAAATCTCATAAACTTATGGAACATATTAAACATATCATATGTTTAAACTAAAAAATCTTTTTTAATAACAAAAAGCATATATATATTTTTGAAGCAGTAAAACTTAAAAAAATGTTGCAACACGGTCATTTTTCCAACTGTGAAACATTCTGGGACTTTTTCAGGGAAAGGTTGTTTCGTTATTTTCTGAAGGAGGATTTTAGCTTTCCAACACCCTTGTTGGAGTTTTTTTGTTTTGAGGCGTTGAATGTTTTTAATTAGTAGAGGTCAGAACTTCAAACAGGTCCGTTCAGGACCTGGACTCTTGTTGTAATGGATGGAAGCAGTTGTTCTAAAATCTGTAGATACTTTTCTGTATGGAGGCTTTTCAGATGTGTAAGCTGAGGCACTAATGCACCCCCATACCATCAGAGAGCCACACTATTGAATTGTCTGCTGATAACAGTCTGGATGGTCCCTCTCCTCTTTAGTATAAAGTTTCCAAAAGAAATTAGTCAATGTTCATCCGTCTAACAAAACAAAACAGTTSTCCAATTGACCTCCTCAGTTTTTTCATTTTGAATGMTTTTTGGTTGAGAAAAGAYGGCAGYGGTTCTGGATGGTGTTCACATWTGGCTTCTGTCACTATGTTCTGACCGGTGGATGGCTCCTCCCAATGGTCCTTCAGCCATTTGCAGAAACACCGCTCCCGTTCAGAAACAACCAGGGTTGTCTTACCAGTGTCAGTCATGCTCATGTGCTACGCCCTCCCAGCTGTGCTGATGGTGGGATCTATTGTTGCTTCTGTTTAGCATCATCACCGTTGCTAGGCAACAGGACATACACTGGGGCAAGGGTGGGAGTAAAACTGAAGGCTGTAGACCATCCAWATTCACARCCACTTTCTTCCAGTCTTCGCGGTCGACCAAGAACCCAACCCACCTAGAACAGGTCCTTTGAAGGACTCAGACCCTGAATTTGGACACAGCCTTGGCCCCGCCCCTCTGTATGTCTCGGCACTGCCCACTTTGTTGGATTTTTTCAATTTTGCCTGGGGCTGGAGTAATGTTTTCACAGGAGGGGTTAGTTACGTGGATGGTAAACTGTTYACAGCAGAGGTTTATAGCAACATARTACATTTACTTAGTTAMAGTAATTAAGTAATTGTTTTGAGGATTTGTTGTGTTTTTAATCATTTACTTTCTTTTGTTACATTTAAAATGTAAGAATTATACTTTTACTAGGAGAGAGGTTCTCAAGTAGAACAGAGGGTCTCAGGTAAAACAAAGGGTCTCAGGTAAAACAGAGGGTCTCAGGTAAAACAGAGGGTCTCAGGTAGAACAGAGGGTCTCAGGTAGAACAGAGGGTCTCAGGTAGAACGGAGTGTCTCAGGTAAAACAGAGGGTCTCAGGTAGAACAGAGGGTCTCAGGTAAAACAGAGGGTCTCAGGTAGAACGGAGTGTCTCAGGTAGAACAGAGGGTCTCAGGTAGAACAGAGGGTCTCAGGTAGAACAGAGGGTCTCAGGTAAAACAGAGGGTCTCAGGTAGAACGGAGTGTCTCAGGTAGAACAGAGGGTCTCAGGTAGAACAGAGGGTCTCAGGTAGAACAGAGGGTCTCAGGTAGGACAGACTGTCTCA
>NW_013952881.1:303483-307777 GCF_001266775.1 Austrofundulus limnaeus
GCCTCGCACCGAGGACCTATCCACGTCATCATTTACCCAGAATGCTTTGCGTGTAAATAAAATGGCTCGGCCCATGTTAAAATTAAATTTTTTAATTTACAAAACTAAACAGCCTACAGTATTTTACAGACTATATTTTACAGTTAAAATAAATTTTATCAAATAATTCTAAACAGGTTGCCTTCAGGCCCAGGCCTCCCTTGAAAAAGCGATCTGAGATCTCAATGGGACTTGCCTGGTTAAATAACAGTAAATAAAATAATAAAATAATAATGTTACAGCTAATCGTGGATCCTTTAAGAATTACTCCTACACTTGACTTAAAGTTAGACTGAGACGCTTGATTACTGTTTTTTACTCTCAGCTTTTAACTAAGAATTTACACTTAAGTCCACTCTTAGCAGCATTTTTAAGAGTAATTCTAAGAAGTTTGATAAATACGGGCCCTGATCTCCTCACACCTGTCTGTACTCCAGCTGCTTCCATTTTCCACTCAACCTTTGCTCTATTTAACCAGTCCTTCTTCACCACTTCCTTATTTGGTTGTTTTCCTGGTTTCTCCCTGCGTCTCACGTGGTTTTTGTTATTCATGTAGTCATCGAAACGTTGGTACTTTCTTTAATAAAGATCTTTTGTTTGATTCCTCATGCTGTTCCTGCATCACTGGGTCCAATCTTGCCACAACCTTCACAACAATTAACTTAAATTGCTGCAAAATGCTTATTTGTACAACATAAATTTTACAGCCTTTTTTAGCTTCAATCCAAACTTTTTCAAGTTCAAGTTCAGTTTATTTATATAGCGCCAAGTCACAACATATGTTGTCTCAGGACACTGTACATAAAAATAATAATCTAAAGAAGAAACCTACAGATTGTGTTGAATCACTTCATCACAGTCTCCCATCCTGAACAAACAGTGGAGAGGAAAAACTCCCTGCTAATCAGGAAGAAACCTCCAGCAGAACCAGGCTCAGGACAGATGGTCATCTGCCTCGACCGATTTTTGAAAATATGTTGCTGCCATTAAATCCAAATGTTGAATTTTTCTTAAAATTGAAACAGATTTTTACTTTAAACATTTGATATGTTCACTTWGTTCCGTGGTGAATTTATCTTGGATTTAAGGAAGGACCAGTAAACTTTTATTTTATTTTCACACATCCATTTTTTGTTGTAAATCAAGATTTGCAATTAAGACTTTACCTTCAATCAAGTTGTCAGACTGCCTAAATAATCCATCCAGATCCAGAAGCGAGGGTAAAATTTTAAAGTTGGACATGGAATGCCTCAAATCCCCTGATAACACCAACTGGGAGTTTTTAAAAGACCCCTTAACCAGAGCCAGTAAAGTTTCYTGTCCCTGTGTGAAGGAGCTATTCAAAAACATTCTGGAAGTGACAGAAAAGAGGCAGAATTAAAATGAAAATCTAAAAACAGACCACATATAGTTAATGATGTTGTTACAGGCCTCGGAGTATTATTAGAACAACTAAATAACAGAGGACAGACCTGTCTGAGGACATGTTGGCAGCCATGTTTAAATGCAGGACAGGGACTGCTGGCAGCAGGTTCTGGGACAGATTCAGTCTCAGTCCCAGCGCTCTGTCTCCTCTCCAGATGGAATGGGACATCTGGGCATCCAGCATCACTCTGTCTCTTCCATCAGTCTTTATGAACACCGTGCTGCTCTTTTTCCCAGACACCATTGTCTCTGCAGTGGCTCTTACCTCCATGAGGTGAATAGTTGAATCACATAAAAATGCTTCAGTGATTGATTGCATCGTGTTATAAAACCATTAGCTGCATCACAAAAGCAACTCACTTCTAATGTTTTGGGAATTTTTGATTTGAAGGGATGTCTGATAGATGAAAGCAGGGTGACTCTGTCTGATGTTCTGTTCAGCTTTACTGAAAGCTGGAAAATAAAAATGTGTTGTTTCTCAGTAAACAAACAATAAACATGTTTTTCTTTTACTCACTTGACATTCCTTTTGCTCCACTCTCAGTTTCCCTCTGGCCTGACAATCAAATCCAGTGTTGTTTTTTTGGTTCCAGCTCATATCCCCCTCCATTACAGCTGAGGAGGGAAGCTGCAGCTGGAACAGCAACAACAACAACAAAATGTTCAGTTTTTCACCTTCAAACACTGCTGACTGCAGTTATAATGCTTTGTGTAAATCAGCATGATGTGTATTATAGCTGTCATTACATTGCTGTTACATATAATCCATTGTTAGCAAATAAACAGCTGAAGGCCCAGTCCCAATACTTGCACTACACCCTTCGACCCTCTGGGCTCTGGGGCCACATGTGGCTCTTTGGTCCCTCTGCAGTGGCTCTTTGAAAATGTGACCAAACATAACAGAATTTTTTTTGGTTTTTCATACTCACAACACTAATAAATTTTATGCAAATATGTAATCAGTACTACTACTGCAAAAAGTAAAATATGTTAGCTTATGCTAGCCTGTTTTCTACCTAAACAATCCAACTTCTTTCTATAATCTTTCTCTCAAATCAGGGTTATCTTTAAACAACTTTAGGACTATATAATAAGAATTAGGAAAAAATGTCTGACTAGTTCAGCTGCACTAGTTTTTATTAAATTCTGTATAAACTATAATCAGTATTGTTCTTGTGCATGAATGTTTTTTTTTCTTCAGTCTTCAAGTGTAAAAATAATAATAAATAATCCGGCCCGCGGGCCGGTGGGTTTTCAGTTTGATCCTCTGCTCCGTATGTCTCAGTCGTGTCATTGATCAAGACACTTCACCCACCCTGCCTACTGATGGTTGGTCAGAGGGTCCGGTGGCACCGGTGCATGGCAGCCCCACCTCAGTCAGTGTGCCCCAGGGCAGCTGTGGCTACAGTGTAGCTTACCATCATCAGTGTGTGAATGTGTGTGAAAGTGCTTTAGGATCCATATGGACTTGATAAAACTCTAGAAAAGTTCAAGCCATTTACCATTCTTTTCAATAAATTGTTTTCCTCCAGCTTCTCCATTTTCTACTAAGACAGGTTGATGTCATGTTTGGTGCATCTTAACACATCCAATTGTTTCATGTGTTTTCTGTGTATTCTTGTATTCCATCACACATACAGTAAGTATTTCTACTTSTTAACATGGACAGGTGTTAGTAAAGTGGTAACCCTAAAACCTTTTCATTCATTTTCTAATGTGTATTATTCATATTAAATACGATGACTCTGATCCCTGTGAATTAGAACAAGGATCTAAAGTAAATATAAATGTAAATGTTTGTGCTATAAGGAGACTGACCTGCAGCTGGTGGATGAAGTTGGCTCTAACTTTTATAGCTTGTTGGTTTGATCGCAAAGTGTTCAGCTGAAGTTGCCCAAAAATATTCAGTTTCTCTTTGTTCCCAAGTCGTAACCTCCCTCGTACATCTCTGTGGGTCTGAAGAATAACACAAGGAACATTTATTTAAAACATACATGTCATGCTTTATTCTACAGTATATGACATTCTGCCTGGCACAGGATTTATCCCACATAAACATCTTTACACGCTTCTGAGAGAAATGTGTCACAGATTAACTTGTTTATGAGTTTACACACTGCTGTGGATTGCTCTGAAACAGTTTACCTGGTTCTTGGTTAGAGTCACACACATTTCTGAGTCTGATGGAATCAAGTCAGAGCTGAATGGATGGATCAGTTCAGAACAAACCTGCACAATAAAACACATACAATTAATATTTTTGTTGATTTAAAAAAAGCGCTTGATACTATTAACCATAGTATTCTTTTTGAAAAGTTAAATATGGTATTTGAGGACTTGCATTACAGTGGGTATCTAGTTATTTGGAAAATAGAAAACAATTTGTAGAAATAAATAATGTAAGATCTGAGTTTTGTAACATCTCATGTGGAGTGCCTCAGGGTTCCATTCTCAGACATAAGTTATTTATTTTGTATGTGAACGATTTGGTAAATGTATCAGATCTTTTTGGGAGTGTTCTATTTGCTGATGATGCAACATTCTTTTGTTCCGGTAATGATATTGAACAAATGTTGGACATGATACAGACAGAATTCATGAAAATACAATGTTGGTTTCAACTTAATAAATTATCATTAAACTTGGATAAGACAAACTATATGATTTTCTGTAACAATAAGAGAACTATAGAAGTTTTATTTAAAATTGATGATGTTGAGATCTGTAGAGTCAGTGAAGGGAAGTTTTTAGGTGTCCTTACTGATGAAAAACTGACATGGAAAAATCATATAAATATTTTAAGAACAAAAATAGCCAAATCAATTGGAGT
>NW_013952881.1:308297-313664 GCF_001266775.1 Austrofundulus limnaeus
TCCTTGTATATATTGAAGAGAATGAAAAAAAATAGTAGTCTGAAGAAATATGGAGAATTATAAGTGAATTCATGCTAATTGTTTTTTTGAATTGATGTCTTTTTGTTTCTATTTCATTTTTATTGTATTTTTACTTTTCTTTTGAACATATTTTGGGTATAAAAAAGGGGGCAGATATTAGAAGATTTATTCTTCTTCTGCTGCCTTTCATTTTATTTGATTTTATTTTGATTGCATGTTTTTCTGCACTTTGTTAATTTGTGTTACAAATGAAATGAATAAAGAACTACTACTACTACTACTACTACTACTACTACTACTACTACTACTACTACTACTACATACAACTGATGAAATCACTGATAATAGACGTAAACCATCCTCTTGACTCTCGAGCTCATCAATGATTTTGCACTTGACTTACAAATAGGTTTGTTGGTTTATAGCCCAGAGTCAGGGTGTGGATGATTTCTCTGCTACCATAGAGTTTAGCTTTGGACTCCAAAACGTAGATGTCTTTGAGGAGGTCAACGGTGAAGGTTTCCCTCAGGAGGAGAGACTGAGGAAAGTTCTGGAGGGGCTGCCTGTGTGAGACGAGAGGGGTTAAAATCAACAGTGTTGTTTTTACGTCAGTAGACTGTTAGTCAGGCTGAAACAGAAGACCTGAGATGCAGCAGAGCAGTTTTCTGGTACATGTCCTTGTCCCTCCTCAGTTCCTCCACCACCCCCTCAATCTCCACTTCAGAGGTTTCACTCTTTGGCTTCGACCAGCTCATCCTTACAATCATCAGCTTCTTTCTTAAACTCTTAAACCAGTTTGTAAGCAGAGACGGTTCATCAGAAGACAAATCATTTTACTCAGCACATTCCCTGTATGAGTAAAAAAAACATTTAACACACCCGGTCCATGTTTGTCTCCACCCACCTTATCAGCTGTGTTCAGAGAAGCAGCAAAGCTGATGTTTTGCTTGCCATATGAGGTGCTCAACTGCAGGGAGCGGCTGGCTTTAGAGACCTCCAGAGAGACGTTTCCTCTCAGAGGAAGAGTCCACAGAGAGCCAAAGGAGCCAGAGGCCTTCATCCCTCGGTTCCCCACCACACCCCACACCCCTGCCTGGAAAAGGATGCAGAAGGAGTTCTGACACAGTGGACACATGCATGTAAAGGGCAGAGGTGTCAAGCACTAAATTACAAATATTACATCACTTAAATGGAACCTTTGGTTGTACTTCACTKGAGTATTTATGTTTAACTTTCTACTACTATCTGTCCTTTATGCTCCTTACATTTTAAAAATAAAMGAAGTGTTTCATTTCTATTTCAGTTCGGCTTGTTCAAAGATTTAATAAAAGAGGCTGAGATGTGTAATAATGTGTACATTTTTACAATTTTTTCAATTTTTACAGAATACTTTTTAAACCCTAGTACCTATACTTCTACTTGAGTAATGAATGTGAATAATTTTGACATCTCTGGTAATAGAGTTATATTTTTTAGCCCTATTGCTAACAAAAGTATAATGGGATATATTTGCAATTTTAAAAAAGCACAACTATTCATGTACTATTCTGTACTAACTATTCACATAWGTCACAACTTCATTCTTTACTTAAAAACAAAGCAAATCACAGGGACTGATTGGTAACCTGCGCTGGATGAACCCCACCTTTGCTTAGTAAATAAGCACCATGCCTCTGAACAAACAGATGATGGATGGATGGATGGAAGGATGGATGGATAAACCAGTATGCAGAAGCAGTGTGTGTAAACCTTTACATTTGTTGCTTCCATGAGAATGATAGTGTAGGTAAGCTGCTGATCTAATGCATGTTCAGGGATTAAAATGGAGTTAATTGACCAAAATGCACAACTCATGTTTAGTGAAAAACAAACAGCAAATCAGCACAAACACCTCACACCAACTGTGAAATAAGGTGGTGGAAGAGCATGGACCTGATTTGAGTGAGTTTTGCAGGTACAGGACCTGGGCAGCTTGTGGTCACTGAGTCGTGTGYAAATAATGAGATGTTAGAAGTTAATAAAGTTACACAGGAGCAGTGTTGTATAAAGTACCACAAAGTGATACTTGAGTAAAAGCACAAGCATCTTACCAAAAAATTACTTTGGTAAAAGTCTCCTTTAGGAATATTACTTGAGTAAAAGTCTTAAAGTATGTAATATTTTTGTACTTAAGTATTAAAAGTAAAAGTATTGATTTAAAATGAGCAGTTATATTTTCTGTAAGGACATTTATTAGGAGGTGACCTCCCCAAAAATGCAGAAATGGCTATATTGTATAAAAATAATTAATTTATGTTCAATTTAGGATGCACTAGTCYAGCTGTTTCAGTTTATATACATATTTCAAGGCTGCACAAACCTTTTCCCCAAAATAAAAATCTATCTGAGGGCTGCGGCCAAATGTAATAATATAATTCATGAAATACAAATACTTCTTAAGTACAGTCCTTTTATTTTAATGATTGTGTCCCGTTGCAGTGTGACATAAATTATTTGTGTACAAACTAATATGGTATCAGAGTTTATATTTGTATATAAAACCACAATTAAATTCACTCTATCTATGAGGCACAGTTTATATGGATAGTATTTACTTTTTACAATAACAAGCTGCAATGAAATCAAACAAAAATGAAATAAAAGTAACGACTTTCTACTTCTTGCCTTTTTTAAAAATGTAAGGAGTAGAAGTAAAAAGTTGGCTGAAAAATAATTACTTAATTAAAGTACAGATACCCAAAAAATATAATTAAGTACAGTAATAAAGTATTTGTACTGAGTTACTTTACAACTCTGCACAGGAGATGATCACTGAGAGGTATTACTGCTAAAGGAGGTTCTACAAGCTGCTGAATCTTGACACCCAAATACCYGTGTCAACAACTACAGGCCAGTAGCACTCACTCCAATCATTATGAAGTGCTTTGAGAGAGTGATGCTGGCCCACATTCAGGAGAGCRTACTGGACACACTRGACTCCCTGGRGTATGCCTACAAGCCCAACAGGTCAACATCAGACGCAATATCTGCTGCCCTCCAATACTCCCTCTCCCACCTAGAGAAAAAAGACTGGTACACGCTCTGCAGAGCATCTACCACTGCAGGGCGCTAAGGAGAGCAGCCTCAATTATCAAAAACCCAACCCACCCCCAGCATGGACTATTTACACCTCTGCCCTCCGGCCGGAGGTACAGAAGTGTGACATGCAGAACCTCCAGAAACAAGAACTCATTTTTCCCAAGTGCCATCAGACTTTTAAACAACTGAAAGTTACATTCTTCTGGCTATTATTAYTGCACATGTGCACATTTCAGACTGTTACCTGTTGCACATTTGCACATTACACTTTAAAAACAGATTGTACAGTTCCCTTCTTGTTGTCATTATTATATTGTTCCCTTCTGATGTTATTTTCCTTAGTTTAGTCTCTTTATTTAATCAACATTGTTTGAGTCCTTTCAGTGATGATTCATTTTTTAATATGGTTATCTCTTGGCATTCGAAAATGGACAACATAGTAAGAATTTCATTGCTCAGGGAAACATGTTTTTCATCTGTGCATATGACAATACAGTAAACACTTTGAATCTTGAATCTTTGAATCTTTTGAAGAAATTAAAGTGTGTTGTTTCTCACCAGAGACGTGTATAATTTTACTTTAAGCCCTGATGCAGTGTGTGATACCTCAGTTTAATTGTGTAAATTTCATGAATGAACTGTAGACCAAGCACATATAAACTGACCAGGCTAAACAGATGATCTGATCCTTACTTGGAGGTAAATGCCAGCTGGGGAGTAAATCGCCAAAYGGGCCTCCTTCTCTCTGCTCCTGCTCCTGTAAGAACCCTGAAGGACGAGGTTCCGGATGCTCAGCCACTTGCTGGCTGTGAGCTCGGAGGTGAGCTGCAGGGTGTGGAGCTGCAGCCGGCTCAGCTTGTGGGTGGTGGAAAGGTAAAGCCACGGTGTGTCCATGGTCAGCATGCCTGAATTACACGGAGGAGGATGAGGGCTTCAGCGGTCAAAGTGTGGCAACAAAACTGATACCGTTCGCACAGAGATAACACAAAACTGTTTGTACCCTCCCATTTTTTCCGAACGGAGTCTTTTGAAGAGCTTTTCCAGTGTAATCCAGCCACCAGAGGCATGAGGTCATTGTAATTGATTTTTAAATGAGTGCTGCTTTCAGAAGCAGGCTGAATGAAGTGAGAGTGCAGGAGTTGAGTCCTGTAGTTTAAATCTCTCGCTGGCAACCGGAGATTAAACTAGAACAACAGCAGGGAACACAATGTCACTCTCTACAGAAAGAAATGTGAATATTAATAAAAATCTTCCAGATGGCCTTACCTCCAGGCTGTAGCTGGTGTGATTCAGTGTGGACTGGTTGTTGAAGGACTGGCTCAGGAAGAGCGTGTGTTTGTTGTTGATCTCATCCCAGTGTTTGCCGTAGCTCACATCCAGGACTGATTTAATATGGCTGGAGCTTTCTTCATGCTTGAAGTGGAGCTGAAGGAGGAGAACACATCACCTGTTCATGAAGTTGGTTGACTGAATGAAACAAGCATTGTATTACGTGTTTAACAAACACAACAAACTAACTGGTCACAAATAATAAGAAATGGAGCGGTTTTAGTTTTTTATTATTGAATTACACAACATCAGTCAGTCTAAAACAAGAAGTGGGTGTATGACTTTGAATTTATTGTGAAKTTTTTCCTCTCAGACAGGATCCAATTTGGATATACAGGCTCAAATTTATACAGTACATACATTCACTCAAACCTTTAATAAGTGCTGCTAAAAAGTGTCTTTTAACTTGACAACTGTGTGTGTCAGGATTCATGGTTTTATTTTCAGTTTTAAATCCTCTACAAACCATGAGATCTAGCTAGTGATGTTAGTGATCATGATTGACTGCAGCAAGTCAATTCCCAGCCTGCATAAAATGATTTGTTTGACAGAACAACAGTAAAGTTCAATGGATTGAGTGAAGAGTTAGGGGTTATAGGGTCCTGTGATTAGTGCGATGAGGAAAATGTGGACGGAATCGCAGCGGCGTGAGTTTATCAAGATTTTGTTGCTGTGTGCAGAATCAGATATTCCTTTAGAAAACATGAAAAATAAATGATGAAATAATGAGCTTAGGTTCTATTCAATAGACAAGCATTCACAAATTGTTACTGTTATAGGTTTTGTGTTTCTTTATGAGACATATAAGTTCAACACTTAAGCATTTTTATTTTACAAAAAGATAACATTTTAATGGAAGACATGCAGAGCTGTAAAGTAACTAAGTACAAATACTTTGTTACTGCACTTAAGTAAAAATTTTGAGTATCTGTACTTTAC
>NW_013952881.1:314691-320450 GCF_001266775.1 Austrofundulus limnaeus
GTGGAATTCAGAAAAAAAATACAGAAAAAGGCTAAAGTTAGAAAAATGACAACAGAAAAAGTGGACTTAGGAAAAAAATGAAAACAGAATTTGAGAAARAGCAAAACAGATTTCATATAATCAAAATGAGTATGTTTGGAGGAATCAAGGTGAAGCTTTTTAAACTAAAAACATTGGATCAACTGTCAAGTGTTGGGGTCAATCATGCTGTGGTGCTGGTGCTTCACCTCAAACCAGCTGAAACTTGGACACAGTTGGATTGTCCAACAAACACACATYACAACTGGTTTCTGATTGGCTCACATTAAACCTCCGGAGTGACCTTTCCAAAGCCCCAACATGCCACAGAACATTCAACCAAATATTAGTTTGGGTGTATATTTGAGCCAGTGGGTTCAATTTTGACCCTGTGAGGGTTAGTGAAAATCAACAGTCAAATTCTCAGTTTTTGTTTTTAATACTGTGGCTTAGATATAGATGTATGTGTCAATGTGTGAAAACCACCACTGTACCCACCCTGTGACTCATAAACTATAGCTGTTCTGTGTCACACTCTCAGTTTCAGTCACCTTATGGTTAATGGGAGCGCTGTTGCTGCAGTAAAACTCATGGTCAGCTCCCAGGATGTACGTGAGATTTGAGGCCTTCCCGCTTCTCAGTCTCTGAGACGTGTAGCACTCCTGATGCAGGTTCCTCACATCACCTGAGCAGGTAAAAAAAAAATTCCAAAGAAGCAGTAAATATGATTGTTTTGATACTAAATGCTGCATTTTCTTTTTTATGAAGTAGGCTGTAAAACTGCCTTTTCACCTGTAAATGATGCTGTTTGATTTGTTGCTGTGATCTGCATTCAAAAAATAAAAACTTAGAATAATCAGAATAACAGCGACTATTAATAATAGGGTTACATCACAGAATCTTTGTTTTGAAATGAAAACATTTACTGTTACATAAATGTTTTAAACATTTGACATAAACCTGGAAACTTGTTGACATTTTGTAAATTTATTTTCACATTGCGACTGTGTAACATTTGCACAGATGAAACAATTAATCTGTTTTCAGGTCACCTAAATACAGATTCTTTCTTAAATAACTGGACTAAACGTGCCTCAGAAAATTATTACATGCATTTTTTTTCTTACATTCATGTTTGATTTAAACATGCTCAAATGCTAACCATGCTGCCCTGCTAACACAGTAGGGATGGAGCAAGACAGTTTTGGTTGGGGTGGCCAAGGTGGTTGTTAAGGGGGCACATACAATTAGATAAAACTACTTTAGATTTGAAAATTCATGATGGCCTCCACAGCTAACTTCAACCGGCTCTAATTTAGCTGTTTTAATCCTCCAGCTGTCCTTGCAGMGCGCTAACAAAGCTATCAAGTAAAAGTCATGGCTGCTTCTTGGGGAGCCAGCCAGACCACCCACAAACACCACCTAACAACCCCACCCCAACCCACCTTTGCCCCTCAACCTCCGCCAGAGTTGTAAAGTAAATAAGTACAAATACTTTGTTACTGTATTTAAGTATAAATTTTGAGTATCTGTACTTTAATTAAGTGTTTATTTTTCAGCCTACTTTTTACTTCTACTCCTTACATTTTTAAAAAAGACAAGAAGTAAAAAGTCGTTACTTTTATGTCATTTTTGATTGTTTTCATTCCAGCTTGTTTTTGTAAAAAAAATAATTCTCTCCATATAAATTGTGCCTAAAAGATAGAGTGAATTTAATTGTGATTTTATATATAAATATAAACTCTGACAGCGTATTAGTTTGTACACAAACAAATCATGTCACACTCCAGCAGGACATAATCATTAAAATAAAAGGACTGTACTTAAGAAGTATTTGTATTTCATGAATTATATTATTGTATTTGGTCGCAGCCCTCAGATAGATTTTCACTTTGGGGAAAAGTTTTGGGCAGCCTTGATATATGTATATAAACTGAAACTAGTGCATCATAAATTTAACATGAATTAATTATTTTAATACGATATAGTAATTTCTGCATTTTTCAGGGAGGTCACCTCCTAATAAATGTCCTTAATAAATAACTCTCTCAGAAAATCTAACTGCTCATTTTWAATCAATACTTTTACTTTTAATACTTAAGTACAAAAATATCAGATACTCTAAAGACTTTCACTCAAGTAATATTCCTAAAGGAGACTAACTTTTACCAAAGTCATAAGATATTTATACTTTTACTCAAGTATCACTTTGTGGTACTTTATACAACACTGACCTCTGCTTAATCAGGTGGGGCTCAGAAGGACCCCACCGCCACATCAAACATGAGTGGGGTCATAAGGACAAAGATGAGCTGAAATTTTTGTGTGATTGTAGCTAAGAAYGAAAAAAAAATAACATGCTGATTGTTAGTCCCAACAAAGATAACTGCTAATGCTAATTTCACAAAAGGCTTTGATTTAGCCATTTTTAAACACACAGCTAAAAATTAGCATTGTAGTAGCCAAGACTCAGTCTTTTACTAAATCTGATTTCAAATACAAAATCCAAGATGGATGCCAAAGCTAACTTCAAATGGCTACAACTCAGACATTTTTAGAAATACTGAGCTGGAATTTGGTGTGATGGTAGCCAAGAGCAGCCCCCATGATATACCCCAGCTAACAAAAAATGTGTCTCATTGTATGCCCGTCTTTGAAATGCAACGTGCAAACAATCATTTGGGGGTGGCAATTGGGGTGGCCCTCTGACTTCGCCCCTGCAGAACAGTAGCAACTTCCCACTTTTAAATAAAATCAGTGCTCACCCCCTGAGCCATATTTGAGCCTGAACACAGAGGTCCATAATGACCCCCTCTGCTCCATCAGTCCCAGCATCCTGCTGCCCACCAGTCCAGGTAAAAGGAGCTCCGCCTCCCCTGAGTACTGGCTGCTGCTGCCATCCCAGCGGCGCTCCAGAGCCACTGAACACAGACAAACAGCTTGTTCAATCATTTGTTTTATCAGATGTTTCATTAAGTAAATAACATCACCTGAGAGTGATGCGGTTTCTCTGAACACATTCTTCACAGCAGCAGAAAAGATAGTCCTCCTGCCGAGACCACGGGTAATGTTAGCAGATATGATTATTGGGTGTTTGTCTGCGGACATTTTAGCCTCAAAATGATAATGTGTCCTCAGCTCAGACATGAGGGTGTGGGTTTTAACCAAACCCTGCAAGACATAGGATTCAAATTAAACCAATCAAATGAAAAAATACACATAATMCTCTCACACAAACTCCAGTGTGATACTAACCATGACATAATAATGAACACTGTCAATCACAAGCTCCAGCTTCCCTGACTTGATGTTCTTTTCTCGTTCAAATTGTCCTGAAAAATAAGTTTAAAAATTATATTTGTAAAAATCTGAAATATATCAATCTGCCTGTTATCCTCTGGGACCAACCTTGTATGAGGATGGTTTTCAGAGGATGAGTGATCCTCAGCAGCACTCTGTGAGAGTTGAAGGCCAGGTCCAGGGACATGTCTCTGGGGATGGAGGACTGTGGCGTGGACAGAAGGAGGTGGACGGAGGCCTCTGTGGGGAACCAGGAGCCTCTCTGAACCACATGTTAGACACAGTTCAGCATTTAGATGATAATAAAGACAAATTCAAATGGTGGTTTTACTCCACGTGCACCTGATGATGGAGAGAGTAGGCAGCTTCTAGCAGATAGTAATGCAGACCTCTGTCTAGCTTCAGCAGCCTGAGGGAGAGGTGGACCGGTCCAGGAGAGGGGATAGTGATACCAGAAGTAAGAGATGGATAGGAGACATTGGAGCACAGCTGCCAGCCGATCATTTTAGACCCTTCGAGAAAGCAAAATCACCAGCTAAAGACTTAGAACATTAAAAACTATGAGCAACATGTGAGATGTGAGTAGAGTGTGGTTTACTTCTCTTTTTTTTTTGGATCTTCTTGCAAAATTAAATTCATTAATTTTATTTTCCATAACATTTGATCAAACGGAGACTTGTCTTTGACCCCTGGTTCTTAAATACAACACAAATGTTTGAGGATCTGGGTTCACCTGAAACTGCTCAGACTGAAAAAGTCTCTTGGAAGAACCTGTCTAGAGCAGGGGTTCTCAAGCCATTTGGGTCTGGGGACCCCTTACAAGAACAAAAAAATAAAAATAAAATTTCCAGGGACCCCCTCATAAACTCCATGCTGTTTTAAAAGTTAATTTATTGTCATTTCAACACCTAAATGCCATGGGAATAGATATTTTTATTAAGTTTATTATGTTTGTTTTACTGGTTCATTGTTCTCCGTGCATTTTTTGAAAAATAAAAACCAAATTAACATTTCAGTAAAAAATTTTGAGGACCCCCCAAGATACACCTCGCGGACTCCTAGGGGTCCAGGGACCCTAGTTTGAGAACCTCTGCTCTAGGGGACCTACAATTTTTTTTCTTTTTGATCTGGATTTCTATTAATTTTCCTTTCTGTGAATTGCTTTTAGTGTAAGTTAAGATTCTCCTCAGGGTCTAGCTCCTCCCACACCAGATTTGTGTTGTCTGTCTCCAGGTGTCTTTCCTTTCCCTTCAGTAGTTCTCCCTTTAAATTCGGTATCTCGTCTTCTCCTGCCTGTCGGACCACTGTGCTCTGTGTCTTTATTTTTGTAATAAGTCCTTTTCTTTATCATTTTTGAGTTCCTGCCAGGCGGCACAGTGGTTAAGTTGGTAGAGTTGTTGCTTCTCAGCAAGAAGGTTGCTGGATTGAATCCCAGTCTGAGGACTTTTCTGGAAGAGTTTGCATGTTCTCTCCGTGCATGTGTGGGTTTTYTCTTGGTACTTCGGCTTCCTCCCAMAGACCAAAAACTGTGCTTACTGGACTGACAGCACTGTTACAAGTAGTTTTGTAAAAATCTTTTCCTGTTGCTGTTATTTAGATACTCCTTGAGTCTTAGTCTTGGTCCTCTCATTCATGCAGCTGTGACTTCTTGTAAATATAAAACTTAGGACTTTGCCTTTGTAAAGTATATATCTATTGGATGGTACAAGCTTGAAAACCTTTTGTGATGTATGTATAAAAGTATTTACTGACTTACAGGCTTTTGGTGTGCAGGAGGTGTTGTGGACTCGACTTTTTGGCCCCTTGATCTCCTCTCTGTGGTTTCCGCTGAGCTGAAATAATCTGGAGCTGGTGAGCACAAAGATTACAAGATGTCTTTGAGATTCCATCAATATCATCTCAATGTCAGGGTGTGCTTTTAGTTGTCCTTTTAGATTTTTTAACTTGTTGGTTATTGTGTTTGTTTGATGCATTTTGTGTTTTTGTTATGTACTTCTGTGTGTCTATCCTGGTACACCCACCCTCACCTGTTTCCCATTCCTATTGGCCTCACCTGCAGCCACCTCTTTTATTAGCCTCTGCCTTTATGTTTCCTCCTTTCTTACTACTCTTTAGTCTAACAGTGTGGGCTTCACGTCCCTGTTCTGGTTCTCCCTCAAGTTATTTGTRGTTTTGATGCCACATCAACCTTTTTGTTTTTTATTAAATAAATCTTAAGCTTTTTTTATTTAAGTTCATTATGTCACTCTGTATTTTGGGGTCCAGTTCTTTACAAACTGTGACACTCAAACTGTTACAGTTCTAATTTCCAAAACATTTTTCTACCAAAGCAGCATGTTTGTTTCTTTCCTGTTAAGAACAATGGGCCTCATGCAAGAACCGTTCGTACGCACAGATTTGTTCTTAAATTGTGCGTACGAGTGATTTAGGAGAATTTGTGG
>NW_013952881.1:321480-329036 GCF_001266775.1 Austrofundulus limnaeus
TACGAACCCTTTGTACGAACAAAAGTAAGAGAAATTTAGGATAAAAATACGAACATGTTCTTGCATGAGGCCCAATATCTCTGGCTCTTTACATTTAACATTATACTCTTTAGCTCTTTACCCTTATGAGGGTTCTTGAGGGGTCATGGGTGTTTGCCTATCCATTCTCCTTGTGTTTTGTGGACATGGAGAAGGCATGTGAGCGTCTACCTTGAGGTACACTGTGGGGGGTGCTACATGGGATTGTGGGTTTGTTGTTACGGTATATTCAGTCCTTAGCGGTGCAAGAGTTTGGTTCACATTGCCAGCAGAAAGTCAGACCTCTTCAGGGTGAGACTCCTCTGTTTTCACAGATTCTGTTCATAACTTACATGGACAGAATTTCTCGTTGTAGCCAGGGGGCGGAGGAAGTCCACTTCGGTGGCCTCAGGATTCCATCTCTGCTGTTTGCAGATGATGTAGTTCTGATTGGTGTAATATCTTCAGTTCTCACTGGAGCGGTTCGCAGCTGAGTGTGAAGTGGCTGGGATGAGGATCAGCACCTCAAAATCTGAGTCCATGGTACTCAGTCAGAAAAGGGTACTTTGCTCTCTCCAGGTTGGGGGTGAAGTKTTGCCTCAAGTGGAGGAGTTCAAGTAACTCTGGGTTTTGTTCATGAATGAAGGAAGAATGGAGTCTGAGATTTATAGATAGGTGCAGCATCTGCAGTTTTGCGGACTCTGTACCGGTCTGTTGTGGTGAAGAGGGAGATGAGATGTAAGAAGAAACACTCCCTCACCTATGGTCATCATGAAGTTTGGGTAATAGCCAAAAGATCAAGGTCGTGGATACAAGCGGTCGAACTGAGTTTTCTCTGCAGGGCATCTGGACTCTCTCTTAGAGACAGAGAGGCTGAGAAGTTCAGATGGATGGATGGATGGATGGATGGATGGATGGATGGATGGATGGATGGATGGATTGATATGGATGGATATGACATATCAGAAACCAGATGGACAGTTGTGAAGCTTATGCGTAATTTACTTCTACCCCATGAGCAACTTACTGCTAATATATTTGTAACTTAGATCAAATGTTTTCACAATATACAACCTATATTATACATAATGTTTTTAGGCTACTGTAGCACTTGGTAATGCTAAGGAGGTAATTCATCAATTTGAATCTGAAGCAATAAAACAGCTACAGCCCTTTCTGCTATTTAAGCCTGAAGTCCATTCTTGTTGTCTCTGTTTGATTTCTGACAGAACCAGAACTCTTTATTTCTGCAGCACTGGCTTCATTTAAAGCTTTGAGTGGTTTGACCAGTGGTTTACAAATATCTAGAAGTAATAATGAAAACTTTGACTTGCAGACATACTGCAGAACTGTTTGGTGAAAAGGTTGCAACTTGCCTCTAACTCAAGTTTGATACCAGGGAGGTCAGTAAAAAATAATGAACTAATAGAATGTGATCATTATTTTTGTTCTCAAACCTTCACTGTAAAATACATTTTGTTTTCAGTCATGGTAAAAGTGTCACTGTGGAGAGGATTGAGCAAAACACCCTAAAACATCCACCCATCCATAATCTATTCCTCCTTTTAGGGTCACAGGGGTCACTGGTGTCTATTTCCAGCACTGTGTGATTTAAGCACTGATTAATCTCCACAGACAGATTTATCTAGATTAGCTTTGTAGAGACCTAATAGAGTGCTRTGTGAATGAGTAAATGAGGACACAGATTGTCGTGTGAAGTGCTTTGGTTGGATAGAAAGGTGCTACATGAGTAGTCCATTTACCATTTCAGTGCCTTTTTAAGTTAAATATAGAAAGAAATACATTTTTKGGGGGGAGGTATGCTTTCTGTTCACAGAATTTCAAGTCAAATCTGTGTTTAAATCTGGGCATTTTTAAGACTTTTTAAGGCTAAATTTTGATTTTCAAATTTTAGACGTTTTTTAGACTTTTTAAGACCCGGCATGAACCCTGCTCTAGAGGGACCTTTCTGGGTGTTTACATGTTCTCCCTCTACATGAGTGGGTTTTCTCCAGGTACTCCAGTTTCCTCTCGCAGACCAAAGACATGCACCTTAGCTTCACTGGTACACAGTATACGCAGAGATGTCAAGCAACTAAGTACAAATACTTTGTTACTTTACATAAGTAGAAATTTTGGTTATTTATACTTAGAAAAATATGCGTTGTTCAAAATGGTATGTCCGCATAAACATGAATCAGCTGGATTTCTTCTTCTGACTCCAACCAGGTTCATACAGCACACTCTAAAAATGAAATGTTGGATTTACTTAACCATGTTATGTTGCCTGGTTCCACTTAACTGAGTTGAGTAAATTCAAAGCAACATATTCATGTTCTTTGGCTAAAAAACTGGTATATTGCTTTGAATTTACTCAACTCAGTTAAGTGGAACCAGGTAACATAACATGGTTAAGTAAATCCAACATTTCATTTTTTACAGTGCACAGGCCAAACCAAAACACAGCTGCCCTGCTTTGAAGCAGAGACTCTCCACAACTCTCTGACAACTTCTCTCTACTATAATAATGAATTGAGCTTATAATGTATATCTCTTCCTGGTTACACCCCAGGAGGTGTTACCTTTTACATCAGACATCAGAACGTCACTCATTTGTGTTTAGACTAAAGAAAGAACACATGATAACACACACCAACTCTTTATCTGCTTTAACTTACAGGCTGAAATGATCAGAAAGTATAAAATACAAAACCGAATCTAACATTCAATTAATCAGTTACAAAATTTCCTTCAGTTGGATGAAAAGTGTAAGTATAAACCATTCTGACATCCTGTTGGATTGAWCTCACTCCATCACAGCTGTATGACACAARTCACATCAYATTCCAGCAGGACAGACTGTAGCAGATGTAGCCTAGAATGTATATGATCTGGCTGAAACAACTAGTCTAGTCAGTTAATTCAAAATTTTTCAAAATTAACATTTTCATTTAACATTATACTCATTATTGGCTTTAGAAGAAAACTGGGGGGAGGGGGTATACGCTACAGCAGTGGTTCCCAAACTTTTCCGATTTTGACCCACAAAATACCAGCAGCAGAGACCTGTGCCCCCAGCTGYTGTTGGATGATAAACACTGTTTTCACATCAAATCAACAAGAGCATATAACATTATTTATTAYGCTATTTTTGTCCATTTTAAGTACACTAATGTTATTTTGTAAAAACAAAGGAAAAATGTTCTTAGTTGTCATTTTTTTGTGTAATTAATTGAAAAATTTTTCAGGACCCCACTTTGATGTTTCAGGACCCCACTGTGGGTCCCAACCCCAACTTTGGAACGCTGTGGCACAGCCTAAACTTTTATCCTTAATGGCTATTTTAAAGTGTTCATTACTTTTACTTTTATACTTTGAGTAGTTTTAAAACCAGTACTTTTATATTTTTACTTGAGTAAAAAGTTGAGTTGATACTTCTACTTCCAAAAAAATATTTTTAAGACCTAGTAACTATACTTCTACTGAAGTAATGAATGTGAATACTTTTGACACCTCTGACTATACATCTCAAACGAATGCTTGTTTCATAAATGTAAATATTTTGAACAAAAGTCAGTTTAAGTCGGCAGTTGAAAGTGAGCCAGTCTGTCTGGAACTCCTGGGACACTTTTTCTCCCCAGTCTGCCTCTGATTTGAACATTAAATGTAAAGTTATTGCACTGTATGTTGGTTTAATAAATATATATACTATACAAACATTTTAAATGGCAGTTTTTGGGTAAGTGTGCTGTGCTATGTGGCCCTCTGCATGTCAACAAAAAATTGTGGTCCCTTCCATCATTTAAATTGCTAAGCCCTACCTTAGAGATTAGATTAAATAACACTTACCTGAAAGAAATGATGTCCAACAGGTCCTGCGGTGTGTTCAGCGTGACCCTGATGTCCCGCCCTTCCTGTAGCTGGATGCTACCATCCTGGCTGGTGTAGCTCCTCAGCTCAGCGACCCATTCAACTGCAGCCTGACCCAGAACACTGTCAACCCCCATCCTAGCTGACAGGCCCACAAAAACACTGAGAACAAAGACACCAGTTCCACTGTGTTAGCCCAACAATGGTGGACCCAGATCAATAACTGAGACTGTAACCACTGTCACTATAGAGCGTAGCAGTACTCAGGTCTGATGTGTCCACTCAAGGAGAAGTGAGACATGTCCCTGTAGTTGAAGTTGCCCTTCAGATGCAGGGAAAGAAGGGAGGTCATGTTGATGCTCAGTTTGATGGGGACACCAGCCAGAGATGGTAAAAGCAGCTCCTCTGTCATCAGCACAGCCCTGTGGCTCAGCTGAACCTCGTGACCCTCGAGGAGAAGGAGGAAGGAAGGGAGGGAGAAGTCAAAGGGTGGGAGGTGATAAGCAATCAGGAGTCAGGACTGAACACGACAGCTGCTATCTTACCTTCAGCAGCTTCACAGCAAGTCCAGCCATGCTGAGTGACACCTGACTGACTCGATGGTGAATCTCATCACACGTAAACACGCTGAGCTCATTTCCAAACACCTTTACACTGACCCAGCACCTGGGCCTTTTTTCCTCCATTGTTGTCCTTCTTCCAGACAACTGCAAAAGCAAAATAAGAGAGACACATTACATCATCACCTGATGCTGATTCTAGTTGTGTACTTAATCACAAAGAAGCAAATGTTTTGCTAATATTCAATAAAAACAACAAACTATTCTTATCAGTTGATTAAGTCAGATACATGATTGTTTGCTGTGAGACAGATTCATGTCATTATCCTCTGGATTTTAAATAAACAAGTCAAACTTAAGCCACATACTTTCCTAAAACAGTTTCAAATTTAGGTAGCAGAGTAAAAAACGAGGCACAAAATATTATGTTGGGCAGCAAATATTAGAGCCAACCATGGCTGATAACTGCTGATCTCAGAGGAATTTCAGCTCATTTTCTCCAGGATGTTGATGGTTTTCTCATGTGACCTRCTCCCTTCAGGACCTTTCCCATTATTTCTGTTGGATTAAGGTCAGGATGCTGGTCACTGACTTGGCTATTCCACAACATTAACTTTATTCTGCTTTGACCATTCTTTGGTTGAATTACTTTTGTGCTTCAGGTCCTTGTCCTGCAGCATGACCCACTTTCTCTCCATGTAGTTCATTTAGTTTAAATAGATATCCTGATAGTTTCCTCCTGAAAATTCTGGCTTAGAAAAACAAGAGCACACAGACCTGGATACAGCATAATGAGACACAAATCAGGAACATCCATGATGTTACACACATGTTGTCAACACAATCTGCTGCTTCTTTAGATTGATTGTTTTATGTGTCTTCAGTGCCCTGAGATGAACATTGTTGTGACTTGGTGCTATATAAATAAACTGAATTGAATGGAATTGATACCATTGAAGTCTGAATCTGGGCATTCAGGGATTAGACCCTTGGATGTTTTTGAATAACCCAGAATCTCAAGACAGACAACATGTTAAAATGCTCTTCTATTCAAATCATGCAATAATTCAGCACGGTGGCTTAGTGGTTACAGCAAGAAGGTCTTGGTTTCGAACCCTGGTCTGAGAGTCTGGACCTGGGGTCTGTCTGTCTGAGTTTACATATTCTCCTCGTCTTTGCGAGTGTTTCCTCCCACAGTCTAAAAACATGATATCAGGCTGCCTTCAGGCCCAGGAGGGCCATGAAAAGCAAATCTGTGGTCTCATTGGGGTTTGTTTGGTTAAATAAAGGCAAACTGAATCAAATTTGATGTGTATGGGATATGGAAGAAAAAATGTGTGTCTGTCTGCTCAGAGGGGTTTGGTTCTAATAAACTGTGGCTGTGAGCATGTTCTTTATTTTTCATTGCATGGAAGGTGGCTGCTGTCATCTTGTCTTTAAACCATAGAGTCTTAATCCATAAACGAGACATGCTCAACACATTCTAATGCTACGTTCACACCGAACGAGTTTTGAGCTGCAGGAGCAGCTGGTTCACATGCAAAGTCTATGGTGGGCGCGCCTCTAGAGGTCCCGTAGCTCGTCAAGTTCATTTAGTGCGGCGCGCACGGAAGCGGAAGTTAGAGGTAGAGCGTTTTCCGTGCACGTGGCATGTCCAAAGCAGCCAACGCTCGAGTTCAAAATTTTAACTTTTGCTGCTCAACGTGCCGCGTCAGTCAATCAGAGAGACTCGTTTTTACACTTGACGGTTTCCTGAATGTCGCTCACTAACCTGAAACAAACAAACAGGAGCTCTTAAGCTGAAATCGACTGTCTGTAGTTGATTTTCTGGCTGGAGATATCAGCACCGATGTGCGTCAGCAGCTCGTTAAACTGACCGCGGTGTTAAACTGAGCTCGGAACAAAAAATAGTTTGTCAGTTCACAGTTTGTCAGTGATGAAACTCACTGAACAAAGCGCCTCTAAATTATCTGGTGAATTAATCATCTGGTGTGTGTAACGTTCGCTTGCTCTTTAGTAAATAAAGCAAAGCCCTTTTCTTTATTTTATCTTTATTTCATTCACTGTTGAGACAGACCAGAATAAAACCAAGATGCTCATTCCTCTTCAGACGCACGTTTAGTCTCTGTCCCCGATCTGAACGTAACACGTCCAACTTGAGGCGTTGGGCGCATTTTTGCTGCTCAAAATGCAATCGGTGTGAACGTAGCATAACATAAAATAGTAGAATTTTCAAATGACAAATATAGATGGAGGACAACAGAGCTATTCATGGACGAAGAACCCTTACCCTGTTAGCCTTCGCGCTAGCCCCGAACGGCAGATTTGGGAGACAGTCAGCTGGAGGTCACTAGTGTTGTAATCAAGACCACCTAACCCGAGACCAAGTCAAGACCAAGACCACAGTGTCTCGAGACCGAGACAAGACCAAGACTTTTAGGGTTTGGACCAAGTCGAGACAAAGACCGAAGGAGGGCGAGACCGAGACAAGACCAAGACCAGATTTAAAAAAAATGTTTCCTAAAAGATGGGGTATTCTGTACACATGTAAAGTGGAGGAAAAAGGTATTTTGTCTCTCATAGTTGAGGTCTAACTATGATGTCAATTACAAGCCTCTCTCATCTTTTTAACTTGAACAATTGGTGCTGACTAAATACTTTTTCCCCACTTTAGCTAACTTAATATGTAGAGCTAATATTCACAAAATCTTTGTGTGAGGGCAGAGGAAAGAATTTTGCAACAGAGGCAGATTGTTAACATTAGTGATGGTAAAAGTTTGACGTTGTCCCCATGTTTCTGAAAGTGAAGCACTGCCAAATTTACAAGTTGCTGTACGCTTTCTCCTGGTTGTTGTTGTTTTATAATGATATTATTTATGAATAATGTAGCCAAATTTTATACTTAAAATTTTGAAGACATCTTTTACCGCTCTCAGAGAACCACGGTTCACTTTCCGGGAGTGCTGTGTGCGAGTGACGGGGGCTGGGGATGGGTGACAGCCGGTAACAAAAACACAAATAGCAATGAGTCAGGTTTGGATTTGAATCAATAGCTACATTTTAAATCCAATGAAAGCAAGAATATATATACATATACAGTATATATAT
>NW_013952881.1:329118-336277 GCF_001266775.1 Austrofundulus limnaeus
CAAGTCAAAGCAAATATCAAAATATGCTGTGTTTTGAAAGTTGTTCTTACACTTGATTTTACTTTAAAAATACTCCAGTTGGAGTCAAACATGATCTTTTCTCATTGTTTTACATGAACTGATTGAAAGACAAATGTGTGGGGAAAAAAGAAGAAAAGTTTTCTTAATATTTTTTAATGGCACCAAAATGGTCCATCCTGTGCAGAATGCACAACGCTGAGTTATTTCTTTACTAAAATCTTTGTAACTTCCCTCTAGTTTACCTCAGCAGAGTGAATCTTTGAACAGGTGATATCCACATTTTAATTTATGATTTCAAGGACATTTTGAACTTATTTGTGATATTTTTAAAGGTATCCACGATTAGTTGTAACATTAGACTTTATTTGATAAACATATTTTAACTGTAAAATAAAGACTGTAAAAACACTGTAGGCTGTTTAGTTTTTATAATTATTAAACTGAATTTTAAAAAATGTATTACATAGATGGTACATAGATGGAGCCATTTTATTTACACACAAAGCATTCTGGGTAAATGATGATGTCAATAGGTCATCGGTGCGAGGCTGCTAGCAAGCTTTATCAACCCTGATAGTTAATCTTGGACAATATCTGAAGATTGTCTCTTTTAAATGAAACCAGAGAGCGTTGACAGAGAGGAAAAAGTAGAAATGACTCAGCCTGTAACTGAAAATATGATTGGAGGACAACAGAGCTGCTTCATGGAAGAAGAATCTCAGCTTAGCCTGTTAGCCTTAGCCTGTTAGCCTTAGCGCTAGCACAGACGCTATCACCATATATATTAGCTCAGTGTCGTCATCCACATGACAGAGAGGGGAATGCAAAAATGACTCAGCCTGCAACTAAAAATGTGGATGGAGGACCTCAGTTTAGCTTGTTAGTTTGTCATGCTAGCTAATACACATAGAGCAATGTAGCACCGGGTTAGACAATGAAACTGAAACACCTGTCATTTTAGTGTGGGAGGTTTCATGGCTAAATTGGACCAGCCTGGTGGCCAGTCTTCATTAACTGCACATTGCACCAGTAAGACCAGAGTGTGAAGGTTCAGTTAGCAGGGTAAGAACACAGTTTTGCTCAAAATATTGCAATGCACACAACATTATGGGTGACATACCAGAGTTCAAAAGAGGATAAATTGTTGGTGCATGTCTTGCTGGTGCATTTGTGACCAAGATAGTAAGTCTTTGTGATGTATCAAGAGCCATGGTATCCAGGGTAATGTCAGCATACCACCAAGAAGGACGAACCACATCCAACAGGATTAACTGTGGACGCAAGAGGAAGCTGTCTGAAAGGGATGTTATGGTCTAAAACCAGGTGTTTCACTTTCATTGTCTAACCCCTGTAGCTCATGATAAATTTAAGATTCTTTGGCGGTTTCCATTAAAGCCCACTTAATGTTTACATTAATTGATGAATATTCATTATTGCAAAGCTTACTTTGATTATTGAGAGTTTAAAATCTGACAAAGTGTGCAGGCCTTCAGTCTTATCACACAGTAGATCCTACCATTGCCCTGGCCTGGTTCAGATATCTGTTGGTGTTGGACAAACACGTTTCTTTCTCTCCTCTGTGGCCGTCATCTGTTTTTCTCCTGTTCTGTCTCGGCTTCTGTTTCCCATTTTCAGCAGAAGGTTCACTCTCGTGACCAAAAACGCTCTTCAAAAGTGACTCAGCGTTTTCAACGTGAAGGTCCACCTGAGGTATGGAAAAAAGTGGTGATTGAGATTATCTGTTTGTTTGTTTTTTCTGATTATACAATTCTAATAAATGTATCACTCACTTCCAGAAGGTTGTGAGCCCTGCCATGAAAATACACTGTGAGGTTTACAGAGGCAGATCTGGGCAGGAAGGATTTGGGAGAGAAAATCATAGATGTTTCCAAAGTTTTGATTCCAAGACCTGAAACATAAAAAACTGCTTACACCTCAAACACATTTAAATCCTTCTCCGCTGTTCAGTGCCTCAGTATGTTAACATCTAGACAAGTTTGTTTCTTCAATTATGGCCTAAAATAGTATAAATATACCTGAAGCAAAGGTGTGGTCTGAATATGAGGAATATTTCCAAAACTCTGCTTCAAAATCTCTGCTGATGATGTCATCAGGCAGTGACTCTGCTAAGGTCTGCTTCATGGGGTCCTCACTCCTCAGGACATTAGAAAGATGACTCCACACAAATGATCCAACTGGACAAAAAAATAACCAGAAGAAAGCAAAAGGTTTACAAGAAGATGAATATGATGTCACCCAGGTAAGGGTGTTTGGGCTGTGAGGAGATCAGAGTAGAGCTGCTGCTCTACAGTGAAAAGAATCAGTTGAGGTGGTTTCATCTGATCAGGATGAATCACAAAATGCCTCCCTTTGGCAGTACTGTGGGAATGCCCCATTTGGAAAAGACACAAGAACACACTCAAAAGTTGCTGAAGGGATTATATGTCCCCTGGCCTGCACTACGTGGGATCATMTGGGAGGAGCTGTCTGTTGCCTCCATGACCTGACCACTGATAAGCAGTAGAAGATGGAGACAGAAAGAAACCACAGACAAACAAACAGGCAATTAGCTATTTGTGATTCAGGTGATTTATTCAGGTTGTCAAATGGGTACACTGATAGCCTTTGATGGCATACTGAAACCTAAAGCCATAACAATATTTTAGGAGTTTTTTTAATGAGATCATAGATAGACTATTTGGGCAAGAAATAAGTAAGGTAAGGGAGTTAGGAAACATTTACACAAATCAAACTGTATTGTTGCTTTTTTATGGATGTAGTGGAAATTAAGTCATGAAGACCTTTAACACTTTCATCATTTTAAGTATTTTTAACATAGTTGGGTTTCTTATTCAGAATAATTTTTTCTGGTTCTAATTTATTAGTACTCACTATTTCTTTAACTACCAAATTACAAAAATATTGTAAGTTTTAATGAAACATGTAAATCCTGTTTTTTTTCTCCTTAGTAACAGTCAAACCTGAATGAACCACTTAATGTGATCATTGTCTTATAGATAAATATTAATTAGCAGAGCTGCTCAACTTATTGCCAAACAGCTTCAAAAATACTGCAGAACATCAAATATTCCTTTTTCTGTACTCTGTCTAAAACTGTTGTATCCCTAACTTTAGACTCTACAACATATTTTGGACATTTCTGCTGTACCACAAAGGTCCACAGCAGACCTTGGCTGGATGTCTCGCTCCTCAGGGTCGTCTTCACCACTTCAAACAGTTCTTGGTCGGGGCAGAGCATGAGCTGCTGGTATGCAGCAATCCTGACCTCCGTATCCTCCTGGGAAGAGCTGTACAGCTGCAACAGCACCGAGCGCTAATGGAAGGAAACTGATGTTAGACTCTCACTCATCTCCCCACCTCTGCTCATGCTGAATCAATTATCACTTTATAATCCAACATTCATCATCACCAACCGCCAAAAGGTGGAGGCAGGTAATTATGTCTCAGATTAACTTTTTGAAAATCAAGATAGTTGCCGCAAATAATCAACGTTTGCAACAACTCTGTCAATTTTACAGTGGTGGGATGTAACTAAGTACAAGTACTTTCTTGCTGTACTTAAGTACATTTTTCATGTATCTGTACTTTACTTAAGTAGATTTCAACATGGGTACTTTTGACTTCCATCCCACTACATTTTACATTAAGTATCTGTACTTTCTACTCCACTACATTTCAGTAATGCATTGAATTACAAAGTACATTCATGTCACGTTGATTTATTTTTTATTTTATTTTATTTTATTTGTGGTTTATTTGATTTTTTTTTTGTTAGAAAATAATCAGTGGCGAGAGGGGGAATTGCTGTAATTGGTCCATTGAACAAAGCAGGAAAGTACCATTAGACCCTCCTTCATAAAAAAGCAGAGCATCAGCATGCCCACAATGGTTTCCACCATGGAGGAAATGTGCCGTTCATGGCCTTATTTAACTGGTTCAAAAAAATGACTTGTTGAGATTTGATAGAGGAGGTTGGTGGTGAATTTACATCTTATGCAGCTGTTGTCACAATACGTGATGATGCATAGAATCACAAGTCCAAGTGTGAACAGTGTCACAGAGTGTAAACACAAAACTATGCATTATCTGCAGCTTTGTTCACTAAAATGGCACCATTGATGTATTAAAATACAGTATACATACAGTTGGCACACTTCATGATATTGTAGACCATTAGGGAATACATTAAGTAAGTACTTTTACTTTTAATACTTTAAGTATTTTTAAAAGCAAGTACTTATTTACTTTTACTCAAGTAAAATGTTAATGTGGTACTTTTACTTTTACTAGAGTACATTCTTGTCTGTTTATCTGTACTTTTACTTAAATACAGTGTTTGAGTACTTTCTCCACCACTGCAATTTTACAAATATTGAACTAAAGTTGACTTGACCAAAACACTCACAATGTTGTCCTTTTTCAATATAAGATGGGCTTAGTCTAAAACTTTGCATGAAAGACTGTCAAAAATATGCATGCCTTCAAAAAATACTTGGCCTTTATTGACGGCTATCACAGAGCACGTGGAAATACCCTCCTTCTGTCCTTTTGTTTTGTGAGCTGATAACTTGAAAAATAGGTGAGGTACAGTCTTTTATTTCGGTGTGCAGCTGCATCCTTGCGTCCTCTGAACGACATTGTGACAGAGCACTGACTAAGATTTGCTGGACATGTCTTCTGTCAGAAAGCAACACGTCAACTGAAAACCACCATCCAATGGATACCATCATGTGGGKGGGAGGGTGGGTGGGGTGGGGGGCAAGAGTATCACAGGCGGAATTGTCGCCGTACCTTTCACAATGACCTCAAGGCCCTAGATATCCACCTAGACAAGGTCGAAGTGGTCGCAAGAGATCCACCCCAATGGAGACATCTTGCCGCCCAATGTGCTGAACGGCACAGGAGGAACTAATGCTGCGTTCACACCGAACGCAATTTCAGCGTCAAAATCGCGTCCAATGCTTCAAGTTGGATGCTTGTGCACTTTGAGGTCAGGCGCGAGTCAAAATTGCAAAGCGCTTGATGCATGTCGAGAGCCTCCCTGCCCCCACCGTCCTCTGCCGGTCTGTCCTCCTCTGTCGGTCTCTGTTTAATGTCAGATGAAATAAAGGAAGTGGCTTTGCTTTATTTACTGAGTGCAAGAGTACGTCGCACTCATCAGATAATTAATTCATCAGATAATTCAGAGACATTTGGTGAGTTTCATCACCCAGGAGCTGCGAGCAGACGAGGCTCGCTTTCAGATCTGTTTTTGTCCCGTCCAGTTTGATGAGCTGCTGATCTGCATCGGTGCGGATATCTCCTGCCAGGACACCGACTGCAGGCACTCGATTTCAGCTAAAGAGCTCCTGTCCATCTGTCTCAGGTTAGTGGACATGATTCTGTCCCGTCGGAGAATCTGTCACTACGTCACACAGTGGAGTCTGATTGGTTGACGCAGCTGCAAAAGTTCAGATTTTCCAACTTCAGCGATTTGTGCGTCAAGCGCGTCAAACGCTCAATTCGTTCAAATCGCGCCGCTCTAATCGCGCTTGACGCGCCGCAGCACTTTCTGACTCTGCTCGACGCACGTTCACCATAGACTTTGCATGTAAACCTGATGCTCCTGACGCTGAAATCGCGTTCGGTGTGAACACACCATAAGTCTAMGTAAAGTGCAGCTGCATTTATACAAAAGAAAGGTCCCTATCAAAAACTGGATTCCAAATCCAAGATGGCTACCACCATATATTGTGTGTGTAAACCAGACACCCTAATAGTTTGAGGAAATTGCACTTTCTAGTTTTTGTTTTCCTTAAAAAGTTTCCTCAGATGATTGTGGGTGGCCAGAGATTAATCTAAGGTGGTGAAGGCCACCAGTGACCACCCACTGGCTCCACCATTGTACCTGGTGCTCCGAAAACAATAAGTTTTACTTCCATTCTGTTCAGTTACAGAAAAGCCCACATCAACTATAAACATTCACTATTTAAATCCCTCAGCAAGTAGTTGATGTTTAGGTTAACGTGTGTGTCTTTAAACAAAAGTGAGTCTAATTACAGGTAATTATAGAAGACAAGAAGTTTTTTTGTGACTTTCCCACTCCTGATCACGCAGCTACCAGCCTGATTAGTGTTTGTAGGAGCGACTCACATCAGCCGAGCAGGGAAAGCGTCTGAAGGCTTGGATGGCAGCGAGTCTCAGCTCCGGAGCAGCAGTGTGGCTCAGCATGCAGCCATTCAGCAGGGGGGCAAAGACAGAGAAACCACTGTTTCCAATTGATTTCAGCGAATAGAAAAGCTGTTGGAGAAGAAACAATAATAACTGCAAACCGAGCAGCATTTACAACATTTTTCACTATGAATAGATACACGAGACAAAATACATTACAAGATCACTGACAGTACCTCCCTAATTTGATCCGGTTCCTCTTCCTCACAGCCCACTTTCAGGGTTTTCTCAAGAGTCTGTATGAAGGACTTTACCTGAGGTATTTCACCACAGGAAGTCTGAACTGTTTTACACAACTGATAGACCAGAGAAGACCCAACCAACAGAGCCTTTGGCTGCAGCTCAGAGACCTCCAGTAAGGCCTAAAAGCAGAGCAGAGATCAGTTTGACTAAAAGAAGGCAGCAGTGGGCCCTGAAGTTTAAACGGGAGATTTAGATACAAACTTCCTACATTTATGGAGCCAATGATATGAGGCGATGGATGAGGGATGAGGGCTAAGGGGGTGAGGAAGGAGTAGGCCTCCCCCTCCTCCAGTTCTTTGTTCCTAATCAGGTCAGTCAATAGAATGATGCAGTTTTCAGAGCCACATGCTGTTAATGCATCCAGCAGTGGCTGCCTGACAAAAACAGGGAACTGACATCAGCATCCAGTTTTTCTTTCTGAAGCCTCTGTTACACACATGTAGTGGTAAATAAAACTTTGTTAAAGCAGAGTAAACTAAACACTGAACATACAGTGAGGTGAAAATGCAAGAGACTGCAAACCACTGAGACAAAGATCTGAAACAGTATAAAAATGCAATAATTAGGGGTGCAACGATACAGAAAATTCACGATTCGGTTGGATACTTTAGTCTCACGATTTGATATTTTTTCGATACAAAAAAGAGAAATTTCCATGCCCATT
>NW_013952881.1:338172-341482 GCF_001266775.1 Austrofundulus limnaeus
GGACGGACGGACGGACGGACGGACGGACGGACGGACGGACGGACGGACGGACAGACAGACAGACAGACAGATAGGTGGCGTCGATATCAAAAGAGTTAATAAAATCTGATCTAAACTCCAATCTGATATTATTGGTATGTATCCTAATATTGAAATAAATTCTAGATCAGGTATCGTGACAAAGGACCCGATCCACAGGGGCAGATTTATTCAGTCTAATTCAACCCCGTGAGCAATGACATTTGCTAGCAACATGCTGCGCAGAGAGGCTCACATTGTTTTCAAACAGAGCGATCGAAAGGATCAGCCATCTGGAACTTTTTTTTACTCTACTTCAGCAAACACATTAGCTCATCGTCAACCATCTGGAGCCACGTTACAACATGATAATCAGAAAATATTTGTCTGAGACGACTGAACTGCACATTAAAGTGTACAAACAAATATTGGAGGCAATAAAAGATGTCAAAACGACGAGTTTTACATTATATACTGTATTTTACATTATATTTTGAATTACTAATTTTGCTGACTGAACCATTTGAAAGAGGATTTATTTCTGTTTGCTTTTACGTTTGATCCAAGTAGTCAAACTATTATTTTTTCTCCATTTCATTTATTGGGTGTTATACTCCTAATTCAATAAAGTAACGTTATTTTCACTTAACTCACAGAGCTTGTGAAGCTATTGGTTTATTGTTGTACTGTTATGAAATAAATTTCTAATTCAGTTCATTTACATCTATGAGTTTAAAAAATAAAAGAATGTTTAAGTCAATTCAGCACTGTGCTTTGGTATCAGATCAGTGTTTTACAATACTAAACCTCAGTTATTTGTATCATATGGGATGTGAAAAAACTGGATCTGTGCATCCATGAATCTTATGATTCATTTGATGATAAAAAAAAAAGTCTCAGATGCATTTCAAAATTGAAGTTAAGTTAAGCATATCCTGAACCACAAATCACTCCACAGACTCACTTAACTGGTTTCATTGTATACTGTGCAGAGGTTTAGGGCAATACATCTCAAAGACGAGACATAAACAAATAATAGTTTCAGGACAAATACTGACCAGTCATTCCGGCACTTGAAGGATGCTTCATGCCAAAGTGTCTTGAGTTGAGAAAAATTCATACCTTTCAGCTGGAACACCAGCTGAAGCAGCTCCTGTGAAACCTGGGAGCAGATTCAGTAAAATCCAAGCACATCATTCAGCRTCACATAAAACAGGTTCCACTTTGGTTCCTCTAAAATTCTTCTATGAAATAAAACTATTTAGCATTTTGTAAACTGTTGGTTCTGACTGAAACTTTCCAACATTTTTCAGATGGTGCTGAAAATTTGCAGGACTGAAAAGCTGTGATCTCTAAACACAAACATGYTGTCAGTGGTCTGGTAAAAACAAGGTGCCAAGTGTAAAATGAAACATTAAAAAAATTCACTAATATATTTTTTAATATTTAGCTCACTTTCTGAGTGTTAAAAAGTTTCCATTTAGCTCACTGTTCTTACATGTAGCTAAGTTTTACTAAATGCTAAATTTAAATGTTAAAAACATGAAAATATTAAATCCTAAATCTAAATGTTTTAATCTAAATGTAAAAGTTAAACCTTAAATGTTGAAGTTCATATTTATGTATTTTGTAATGGAATGTAGCCTTTGTTGTTAGTTCTTGGCTCGTGTTACGATGTCATCATCCTGAGACATTAGCAACCACTAGCGCTCCAATGCAGCTAAAGGTTCCCCTTGGATTTTATGAACACATTTTGAATTTAGATTTTAAATATTATCTTCAGCARCACTAAAAGCGTTAGCAGAAGTTAGCATCAACTTACCAGGATGATGTCATCATCTTGCGACAAACATCAACAATGGCCAATGCTAGTCACTGCTAATACAGCTGAAGATAATATTTAAAATCTAAATTCAAAAAAGTGTTCATAAAAACAATATGGGTGGTCCCTGTGGTCCAGAAGTTTGAATTGCAGCTCAGACACCAGCCAGAACTGCAAGTTTGATGTCTTGTAGGGAAGCTTTAGCTGCATCGGAGATAGCACTTGCTATTGTCTCAGGATGATGACATCATAACATGAGCCGAGCACCAACAGCGAAGGCTGCGTTCCATTCCAAAACACGTAAATGTGAACTTCAACATGGTTTAACCTTTATATTTGGATTTAGGATTTAATATTTAAATAGATTTTTAACATTAACGTTTAGTAAAAATTAGCTAAATGTAAAAACTATGAGCTAAATAATAAAATGTTCGTGGAAAAATTTTAACACTTAAAAAGTGAGCTAAATATTGAAAAATATGTTAGTGAAATATTTTAATGATTCATAAACTCAGTGTGAATGATTCATTCACACGTGGCGCTCCACAGGTAAAATACAAGAAAGTTGAAGTTATTTATTGATTTGCTGCACGTGTGAGCCAGATGAAATAAAATATAAAATGAGAAATTACAGGGAAATAATGATGTAAGCAAACTGTGACCTACCAGCTGTGGGTCTGAGTGGAGAGTGCATAACAACCTGACAGACTGACCAACTCTCTGTGGTGTAAATGCTTTGGTTTTTCCCAGCCCTGCAGAGCCGCCGTCCTCAAACCGCAGGTCAGTCAGCTCACCAGCACTCAGAGATTCTGCTGAAGCAACGAGGAAATCAGAGCTCTGACTGCATGAAAAACAGAGCGACTAAAGAGGAAGGAAAAGTGCTGATGCTAGCCTGACCTGCTCCTGAAGGAGGTCCTGAGTGTGTTTTGAGCAGGAGCAGTGCAGATTCTGTCTTAGTCTTTACAAATCCTGAGGTCCTGGGCATGGATACCACTTCAGTGCAGTTAACCTCCTCCATCACTGCCTCTCCGTGACGCTGAACACAGCTGAGCTCCATCTGCAACGACTGGCACAACAAAAATACCTCATCAGAAACATCTGTTGAAGAGAAAATTAATCTTTACATCTGGATTTAACAAAACAAATAGTTGATTTTAAACCATATGACCATAAGTTTCCCTTTAGAACGTTTTAAATAAAGACAAAGATGTTGAAACTCACGGTGTCTTCGGTTAGAGCAACAGARTGAGGCCAGAAGTGTGTTAGTCTGGACTGTTGGCACTGATTCAGATCCCTGGTCTTCAGCAACAAAGGTCCTTGCCTCTCATATCTGCTTTTACATGTGCCGTGAACATCAGTCTGAGGGAAAACAAAAACAATCAACAAAAGAAATTATCTTAAAAAAACTTGTAAAGTGGGTGTACTGTAGCACAATTAAACTAAATTAAGGAAGCAACAAGGAGCTGTTAT
>NW_013952881.1:341563-342764 GCF_001266775.1 Austrofundulus limnaeus
CCTAAGGTCAATAATGGTTTAGGGCTATTCAACTGGTGGCCAGCAGGCCACATCTGGCCCACATGAATTTGATTTTTTTTAACTTAATTTAATAAATACAATTTAAATCAATGGTTCATTTTAAATTTATGATTCAATGCAACAAAATAAACAAATTTACGAGGTAAAAGATAAGAACACTTGTTCTTTTAGACAAAGCAGAGTTTCTCCACCCTGTATCATGCCACGCYCCCCCAGGATGTCCAGTAAAGGCTGATACAACAACAAATCATTCAGTGATTTATAAACTAACAGCGTAAGGACTTCAAAACTGGGGTAATGGGCTTTGTTTAGTTTAGTTTAGTTTAGTTTAGTTTAGTTTAGTTTAGTTTAGTTTAGTTTAGTTTAGTTTAGTTTAGTTTCATTTTGTTTTGTTTTGTTTTGTTTTGTTTTCTTTTATTTTCTTTTATTTTAGTGCGGTTTTAGCAAGGTTCTGGATCAGCTGCAGCTGTCTGATGGACTTTTGAGGCAGACCTGTGAAGTAGAACCTGTGTTGCAGTAATCAATTCTTTTGAAGATAAGCACGAGGAGTTTTTCAAGATCTTGTTGAGACGTTAGTCCTTTTATCCTGGAAATGTTTTTCTGTAACTGTCTTTATGTGTTTCTGAGCTATGCAGAGTCTTGATCGCTCAAGATAAAGAGAACTGTAACCAAAACAAATGTTAAAGCAGTGTTACTGAGGTCACCATTGTAGCCACACATCTGTATCTGTCACTCCCTGATTTTGACATCTGTATCTGTCACTCCCTGATATCGACATCTGTATCTGTCACTCCCTGATATTGAAAGTGTTTCATAAAAGACATAACAAGTAAAAAAATAAGCTAAAACTCTGAGCACAGATTCAGTGGAAGTCACTGAGAGTTTGGATGAACTTCCTGCACTCTAAGGAGGATTTGAGGGAAAACTGTCAATCTTACAGCTGTGAGAAACACATGAGGACAAAAGTGTCTGATTTACTGTGTAATATGTGTGATGTTTGTGACATTAAAAAGGTTGTTTTCAAAAGATCTAGAAGTTTAAATTGTTGAACATGGTTATTGTTAAACCTCTAAAATCTCCAAAGGGAGGGATCCCCGATTAGTTGTAACATTAGGCATTGTAACATTTAGTAAACATGTATTTTAACTGTAAATACTGTAAAAATACTGTAGGATGTTCC
>NW_013952881.1:344119-346236 GCF_001266775.1 Austrofundulus limnaeus
GTGTTAAAATTTATTTTTAAAAATTTACAAAACTAAACAGCTTACAGTATTTTTACAGTCTTTGTTTTACAGTTAGAATACATGTTTATCAAATAAAGTCCAATGTTACAACTAATTGTGGATCCCTTTAAAGTGTGATGAATGTAAAACACCAGTCACATAAGGTCCAACCTTTGTGACTCCATAAACTTATTTATTTATGAAAGGTGTCTGAGCTGCAGCACTCCAAAGAAAGCTGAGTTTTCTCACTCGTTTCAGCAGAATATTTATAAGAATATAATAATATAATCTTTTCCATTTTTTTCCAATTTTATCGGACTGGCACAATTCACTCCCACTAAAAGTCCTTCCTGATCAAGCTTGATCAATTTTTTTSCTCGTGGTTTTTTCAAACTTACCGGAAGCAATTGTGACAGAAAAGGAAGAATATCAGATTTGTCTGAACTTTTGCATTGACTCACTAATTCCAGCGAAATGACTGTTTGAAGCTAAATTGTTATTTTGTTCTAAAACCTGAATAAAGTCTGAGAGTGAAACACTCACCATATATAACCAACAGAACTTTGTCTCCATCAGCTCACCTCAGTTTTTTCTTTGAGTTTGATGACAGTGTGGGAGGTCTGGAGCATGCTCAGTAAAGCCCTCTTAATATTGAGAGCCCACACCTGCTCCCCCTCCTGGAGGCAGAGGGCCGTGACCTTTCCCCCCTGGAGGGAGAACTTGAGGCGCGTTCTCTCCAGCGACTCCCTGGGAAACAAAAACACCAGATGAGCCTCCTCCTCCTCCTCCTCAGACCGGAGAACAAACAGAGGAGCATCTGAACTGAGTTTCTCATTGCAGGAACAAATAATACCCCACTTTGATGAAGGGYTGCACTTTATATGCAAAGTATAGAGCTTCAAAGCAAAATATGAAAAGTTAAAAAGTAAAATAAAAATCAGACGAGAGATCCTGAGGGTGTTACCTCAAACGTTTTAAATGCAGGACAGAGTGTTCCCTCTGAGGGGAGAGACGCTTTATCTGTGAATTCCTTATCTGTTGGACAAGCAGGCACATGAAACCACAATGTGATATGCTTCTTATAGACAAGCTCAGTTTTCAGTGAGGCTGACCTGCATCGTTAGGTGGCACTTGGAGACAACATCAACATCCACCACACAGTCCAGAGCCAGACCGCTCCGGCCCCCGTTGGAGCCCCCGAGGCTGGTGGTGATGGCTGTGCTGTACCTGTAAGTGTACCTCACACCTTCCTGATAGGACAGGCCGGCAGAAGAAAGCCCTGCAGACACAGAATGGTCATATTCAAATCTGAAAACCTGCTCAGGGTAATAAAAACATATTTGTGTTTTAATGCTCTGTGCAGCAGAGTGAGTTCTCACCAGAACAACTTGGATCACAGAGGTCTGGTTCCACCACAGAGCAATCTCCTGCTGCACACACAAAAACAGGTATATGCACATGAATTCGTTCAAGTTTGAAAACGTCTACTTCTCAACATGAATTAATCTTACCATGCTGCAGGAGAAAAATTAAAAGAACATGTTCCCAACTGAGAAGTACCAGCGACCCAGCCATGACGAKCTCGAGGACCGGCCAAGGTGAAAGYCGAGCTCTGTTCACCGCAGCTGAATGAGCGGGCTTGTATCTGGACTTCCACAGTGACCCATACTGCTCACAGCAACCAATCAGGACATACCCTCCACACTAAAGCTACAAACACCCTGAGCCAATCAGTTGATGCTGCGTTGGGTCACATTAACACCTGGTTCAGCCCAGGACTAACATGAGATATGGGCTGCAGACAGAATACTTCATTGCTTTATACAGAAATAGACTTTCTATTTTGATTAAAAGTGATGAATTGAAAATAATAAGAAGAGATTTTTTAATGTGGGAAAACTGACACATTGCAGCTGTTAACTAAAGCAGTTAAATCAGGAATTGTAAATATAAAAGTTCAAGTTCAAGTTTATTTATATAGCGCCAAGTCACAACTTACGTTGTCTCAGGGCACTGTACATAAAAAGAATATTCTAAAGAAGAAACCAGCAGGCTGCAATCAATCACTTCATCACAGTCTCCCATCCTGAGCAAACGGTGGAGAGGAAAAACTCCCC
>NW_013952881.1:348448-352695 GCF_001266775.1 Austrofundulus limnaeus
TTTTTTATTTTATTATTTTTTGTTTTATTTAGTTAGAATTAAATTCTAAACCTTACTGAATTCTAGGGTTTAAAGTAACAAAACAAAAAATATATGGGAGTCATTGGTCATTATTTTCAACAGCTTTTCTGACATACTGTACCTAATGATCTCTTCTTCCAGGCTGACAAACATCTACTTGTCTGGTCAGAATTTGGACAGAGGATGAGATTCAACAGACAACAAACTCAGAAATAATTAGAAATTAAAATAATGAATGCTGCGGATCCACATTTACTGTATTAATTTTAAAATAAGGGTTGGAATTTGGTAAAGTTATAGTTACTGAATTAAAAAAAAACATGGTGTGTATGACCTGAGTGTACAAAGTGACTTAAGTGACTCAGAACAGTTTGTGTTCATTTGAGATTTTAAATAAAATGATTAAACAATGTCCAAACATAAAATAGTGTAAAAGAAARTATAAAAAATATATTTTCATGAACTATAAAGATGTATGTAAAATATGGCAATAGCCTGTATTGAGAAACAGCATGTGAGTATTATAAATAAGTACATTATTTCCATAAGTGGTTGTATTAATAAGGAATGACATTAGTAAACTGATAATGGTTGTAAAATAAGTATGTTCTTCTTTACACTCATTGTGAACACGTGAGCTATACAAAAAAGTTTAGTGATACATTTTTTAAATGTAATTTTTTGTAGATTTTTCTTTTTCTTTTGTTTCTCCATTGCTTAAAATGATTGTCTGTGTACAGTTAACATGTTTGAAATAAACTAAACAAAAAGAACTAATAAATTTGTATTTGCTGCATTTTCWGACCTGCTACAAACCAGATGATTTAACGTGTAAAACCTTTGAACTGAAACAAGAATACACTTTAACTTTAAAATGTGACTGCACGTGTTGGACTGCAGAATAAACACTCTATTGGTCAATTTGACCAGACACCAGAATGTACCAAAGGTATATTAGCTTCTCACTTCAGCTGTACTTTGAAGGGTGTATGAACATGAATTAAGAGTTTTTGAAGGATCGTACACCAGTACAAACATAAAGTACAAAACGTACAATTGTTAAACCACGCACATACCCTTAGAATTCAATGTAGCTTACCTAAAGTGACCCTCAGCTATTTCAGATTATAGTACCTAATTTTAATTGGACCAATTAATTAATTAATTAATTAATTTCATTGGTTCTCGTACTTTTCTGTTGAGCGCCTCTTGAAGAAATAAAATTGTCTGTGTCCAAAATCACCCCAAGCCCCWAAACAAAACAGTAACAACTTTTYAAGTACTCAAGTATAGACATGTTTATTAAAAGGAAATGCAAAATTATAACCATTCTTTTCTATTTTCTCTGAATATTTTGTTATTCTATTTAAAAACAAAAACTAATGTGTGGTTGGGTGGGGGTGGGGTGGGGGTAGGGGGGACTATAGTGGCCGGCATCCTCAGGTACAAAATGTTCCCTCCATGGTACAGGTGGAACTWTTAACAAATACCTTAACAAGTACCTTTTTAAGCCTTGACTGTTTATTTTACTGTAATATCAGTGAGTCACACCACTTGTGGGAGCTCTATTTAGTTAAAATCTGATTTAGAAATGACTAAAAACAACTAATTTCACTTGGAGAAGTCAGCTCGTTAAAATGTGGCTTTTAGTTGTAATGCTGACAATTTTTTGTAAAATAATAATACACCAGCTCTGAGCCACGACGTCCTCCAGTCTGTGAAAAATCTAAATTACCCAACAGGCCTTTCATCCCTGTCTCCTTCCCCCATCATTAAGCTCCCACACCGTGCCACCTACTTTCCACGATGCACCCGCCACCGCGGTCCACGCCCATGCTACTTCACGCTGCATTGGTAAATTTAAAAGAACATTTAGTTACTTCCGCAAAAAAGATCCAGTTGATCTTTTAGTTAGCCAGTTATATTAGTCTCAATGTTTTGAACATTCGTGAGTTTTATGCTTTAGCTATATAACATAAAGCTACAGGCTCTTTTTAAAAGTAGTGATAATATCTAAAACACTCAATTAGATAATACAATTTTACTAAACTGACTGTTTTTCTTAGTAGGAAAATAAAACGATGTAATGTAATATTTGTATTATTAGAGTAATCATTGGGAAAAACACATTTATTTACGTTTTAAGAATAAATCCTATTTCCCCAGCGGTCCTTGAACGCACCGTCTGCCCGGACCAGGGGGCGTGGGTTGACCGGCTTTCTTTCTCCGAAGCTCAGAMACAATGAACCGTCAGACTGGAAGGGGTACGCACGTTCATCCCGTGGTGTCAGCATTATTCTAGCACGTTATTCTTCTCATCTTTTCTTTTTGTTTAAAAAAACTTATTCTTCAACTCCTGACACGCTGTATGGCGGCAGCGCGACTTGACTGGAAGCTGTTTGTTCGTCTGGTTTGAAGAAAACTAGGTCGGGATCAGTCTAACGTCACCGTTAGCTCCACCTTTTATGATTTTTTTTTATTATTATTGTTATTGAAGACAACTTAAACTAGTAGATAACAATGTCGCTGTCTGCGTCGTCTGATTATTTTGCTGCCGAGTGCCTGGTGTCGATATCTACCGGTCCTGTCCTGCACAGACCCACCCCTGTCGCCGCCACCAGTCAGCCCTCCCCGGCGGGCCTTCACCCCGGGGAGCCCGACGGCTCGAGCGAGGACCGGGAAGTTCGCGAGACGCTGAGGCTGGAAGGGACGAACATGATGACGGTGGCCGGCATCCTCACCGACCTGCACAGCAAGTTCCGGCCCATGTCGGCCTACTCGGAGAGCAGCAACTCCTCGTGCGGCGGGGAGAGCGGGTACACCACGTTGTCCGACCCCACCACCCCGACCATGACCCCCTCCGCTACGCCMGTGCCCGGACAGCAGCAGTACCAGCTCCGGGGGTCAGTCGGGTCCCCGGTGAAGCGACACCAGTGCACCTTCGACGGATGCGACAGAGTTTACGGGAAATCGTCGCACCTCAAGGCGCACATCCGGACACACACAGGTAAACAACGGCCTGACTGATTCATGATGTTTATTAATTTTAACTAGCTTAGTTCAGCTTAACAGCGAGCTTATCTTTATTTGAGATGAAAGTTAAGATGTGCTTCTCGTGCTCGACTTATTTTTACGATAAACCGCACAAAGAGAGGGGGAGAAGTGTCCTCGCTGACTCTGACAAAGAAGTAAAGCAACAAAAGAACAGGGTTGGACGTTAAAACATGTGACGAAAGTCTTCCTCCCCGCTGGATTTGCATATGAAACGAGTAAGACGAAACCCTCACGGCGGGGTCGTTGGGTTTAATGTGGGACACATCAGCCGGTGGAGGATGGGGTCTACTTTTTCTCTGGTCACCACCTCGTGCTCTGTACCCCACTCACAGTAAAACTTATTAGTGTTAATTATAGAAATATTACACTGCGTTCCTGCATATGTACATATTTTTATGTAACTTCTGCCGTAATGCACCAGACCAGCCTGAGTCGTATCGCTGCGCTGCTGATTCCTTTTTTCTCCTCGCTAATTAACGGGTTAATAACGCGTTTCAGTGTCACTGCGCATGCGCAAATGGATCAGAGCGAGACAGGAAGCTGCCGATAGAAACTCTGGTGGGAACGCCCACGGGGGAGTTCTCGAACAACAACGTGGCCAGGGCTTTGTGATCTTCTTGGAGGGGGGGAATGGCGAGCATTGTCACTTATCCCGGTGTTGTGACGAATTATGTTCCCTGTCAAGATGTGTTCTCACTTGTCAAGTTCAGTGGCTTTTCAGCCATCAGGAGGTGTTCCACATTTGTACATGTTCTTGTCAGTCTTGTGAGCTTCTTTTCTTACAAAGCTGTCTATTCTACCCTGCTATATTGAATAAGAAAATAAATAAAGTTTTAAGCTTTTTTTTTTTCAACAGAGGAAACACAAGTCTTCACAACACGGCGCTTGATTCACTCCTACAAGAGCCTGCAAGAGACAAAGGCTGTCGGCATAAAATAAATCATCCTTTCATTCTCTAAATCTTTTTTTTTTTTCACCATTTGTGGAATTATACACACTGCAACATAGGTTTTTCTAACATACAATTTGATTTAGCGTAATTTTTTAATCAACATTTTGTAAGTTTCAACCTTCCAGGTGACAAATGCTTCAGGTTTTCTTCATTTGAAGTTAAGCTGAAGTGAATATTTTTAGATTTTAAAGAGCTCATTTGAGACTACATCTTATTATCC
>NW_013952881.1:352725-361284 GCF_001266775.1 Austrofundulus limnaeus
GTTTTATCAAATCTGGATTATGTAGATTCAGTTAGACTAAAGTTTAGAGCTGATTTATAGTTAAAGTTGGTACAAAAAGTAAGAAAATTAGATTATTTCTTTGGCAGTTAATCTGGGAAAGATGAAAAGCCTGATAATTTCTTGTTTAAATGGTGACACATTTGTAAGGAACATGCATTACTAGGATGAGCAGTATGTGAATTGTGCACATGAAAAATATGCAAATTTTCTCTGTTTAACAGCTTTTTTTGCTCTTATTGACGCTTCTTCTGTTGAGCTTCTGGTWCCTCCAGTTGCTGCCAATCAGGTGCAGGTTCCAGGAAGCATTGTTACAAAGAAATAATCTACCAAACACGYTTTATTTGAACTCTTTGAGCTAATTGGATGCTGTTGAAACAGTGGCAGTAGTTTGATGTAATTAGACGTGACTCTGGGTGAAGGACTTGATTCATGTCTCCTCTCTGCTGCAGGTGAGAGGCCTTTCCCGTGCACCTGGCCCGACTGTGAGAAGAAGTTCGCCCGCTCCGATGAGCTCGCCCGCCACACCCGCACCCACACGGGGGAGAAGCGCTTCCAGTGCCCGCTGTGCGACAAGCGCTTCATGCGCAGCGACCACCTGATCAAGCAYGCTCGCCGTCACCCCGACTTCCAGCCCTCCATGTTGGGGCGCAGCAAAAGCACCACCCTGGCTTCTAACCAGGTCGTGGGTAACTAGGAGGCGGTGTCRACGTGACATTCGTCTCACGTTAACCAGCTACAATCAGATCCACCGCGTTCTTCTCAAAGCACATGCACATACACACGCCGACATGCAGAGTCGGCTGTCTGCACCACTTCTGTCCACCTGTACCAGGTAAACTGTGGTTGGATTCTGAACACATTCCCGGCAAACAAATAAGTTTATTTTTCTCGTTTTCATTTCCTGAGAGCAGCTCTTCCTTCTGTCAAAGTGTGTGTGAAGTGTTTACAGAGCAGACTGGACCAAACCGGACTTCACTTCAGGCAGACGGTGATGATGCAGACAGATAATCGCTGCATTTATGCAAGGACCGACAGAAAAGATGTCTAAATTTACCACAGAATGGTTGATAAATGGCTCGATGTGCACATTTATCAGGAAATATTTTTTCAAAGACAACATTTTTTTAGTAAATTAGCTAAATTAAAGATGCACCCCTGATCAAATATGGTGCTTTAAGTCATTACAGAACATCCTTAAAAACAGAATCAGTTCTGAAACATCAGAACCAAAACCTAAACCACTCAGCTACAGATAACATCTGCAATTCTTTTTTTTTTTTTCTAACCAAAAGTAAATCACAGAATACCTCAGTGTCTTACAGACTCATGGCAGCACAGGTTTGATTTGATTTGTTGCGACACTTCAGGATTTGATAAGAATCAGAACCACAGCAGGTCCTGGTTCTTATCACCCAGCCCCAATATTACCTTGTGGTCTCAAACACTTTCACTAACTGCAGGGATTCATCATGCTTTTTTCCCCTTGTTTTAATGTGTGTGTGTGTGTAAAAACACACCTTTTCACCATCAGCCAAAGCTCAATTCATTTATTCACTCACTCTGATTAAACAGAAGCTTTTAAAAAAATTTTTATATTATTATGTTAGCTTTGCTTATGCTAAAGTGTAGAGGTGAAACATTCCTGCATTCTTCTATTCCATTCATATTATTAAGTTTATTTTGACAACATTGTTTCTATTATTTAGCTATCAATTCATTTTAATAGTGAGTGAAACAAACTAGTAAGTGTAGAAGAGCAGTTTGCACACCATGCTTCCTTGTCTGGAAAAGCCTCTCACATAATACGCAGCAGTGTTATGTCTAATATTGATGCAAATGTAAATATGCTTTAAGATTTCATGTAGAGGAAAAGGTAATGCTACTAGCAGCAGAAGTAATAATCATGAATTGTAGTCCTTATATTAGGGGTGACATATGCTTAGTAGGAGAGCCTGTGAGTTGATGTGTGTGTGTGTGTGGGGGGGGGGGGKCCTTTTTTGAAGGATGGTGAAAGAAGTGGTCAAAGTGTGTGTGGAGTTGTTTATAAATCGCTTTTATTTTTCCTAGAGATGAGTTTGATGTGAGGTTTTTATTATTATGATTATTCTGTCGCCTTTAAAGTCCAATCATCCTTGTGATGCTTCTGGGACTGGGGGGAACATGTGGAACTTCTCTGGTCAGGTTGATGTTTGTTTCACCAAATACAAAAAAAATAAGTTTTAAAAGTTGCACTGGAAAAATCCTAACCAGGCTACATGAAACGCAGCCATTTTTTGTGTTTTTGACTCCATCTGTGTTGGACAAGAAACATGTCGTAAACAAAGAATCAGTTCAGTTCGAAGKGATATTTCAGCCATTTGGGAATAGAGTTTTGTGTAAAATTGTATATAAAATTCTTATCTTATTGTTGTAGATAACTCTTTGAATGACCTCAGTTTGGAGAAATAGTTGAGTGATGAGCTAACGGCTAGTCCAAAGTGGGTTGCAAATATAATTACAGYGCTGTCAGATCTACATGACCCAACTTTATTGGCCTTAAGTTCAGTCTAAAATGTTTAAGATTAGACTTTTAAAACAACAGCAACTCTCTTCAGTCCATGGCTGTGTCTCAATTCATGGGTTATGCTTATGGCAGTTCTCTGTGCCGTAGGCTGTCCCAATTTGTGGGCGCCTACGCATGGGACTGACAAAACCTGGAATGTCAGCTGCACCTGAGTATCCTATGCAGCCAGTGGTATCCCAGAATTCATTGCACAGTCAGCAAATTAAACTCAAAGACGGTGGAGTTTGTTTGTTTTTGTTTTTTTCTTTTTTAATTTAATGGCGAAGTTTGGAAATTGATCGTGGTAAGTTAAACATCTTAGTTGAAGAAGGTTTTGTTACCATGAGATGTTAAATAAAATGCAGCTAGAAGTAATGATACCAAACCCATATTATTAATGCTTTTTCATTTATTTTTTAACGTTTTTCTGTTAAAACTGAACTTTATGAAATAAAGTGTATGTAGACTGCAACCCATGAATTGAGATGGCCCAAGGACAATAAATAAATTTTGCAACTGAGGCCRTTCAGAAACGTTATCTACAGCAGGTAAGATATTCATTGTTCATGACACAAACCTCACTATCTCTTTAAGCTCTGTTTCCAAGCTTGTTAGTGAGAGTTCAGACTTGATTTCATGTTATTTTTCCCTCTCAAATATCTCGTTGAACCTTCAGGAGAGCTCTGAAAGCCTTAAACCTTTTTGTACCCACTTGCTGACCTTGTTTCCTGTTGGATCGTTGTATGGGTGGAGTCTCCGTCTTTGGGTACATCACAGAAACTCTTGCAATATGGCACTTTTGTTTATCCTCCCTGAAAGGTGGCTGACAAGTGTAATGGCTTGGCACTGTTACTGTGTTTCTACGAGCAAGCGCAGCAGAACTTTGTAATGTTTATAACCAATGGTTTGTAAAAAAACAAACAAAACAAAAAGACTTGCCTTCTGTTTGCTTTAAAAAGCAGGATAAATTAACCAGGTAGTTGTTGCTTTCACTTATTTTGTGTGTGCGTGTGTTTTTAGAGATCCAGACAGACTCTTAGTGTGGATTTGTATTTTTTTTTTCTTTTTAGCTGGAACATGTTTCGTTGTTCTCAGACCTGTTGACTTGTTTGGGAGGCGATGGTAGAAGTCTTCCTCTCTCACCTCAGACCGTTTCCACAGATGACAGCGCTTCACTGTCGCCTTTCATTTCAACTTTGAAACTTTCTTCTCACCGTCAGGATTTTGGTTGCTGCTGGCAGTAACCTGAAAGGAACAAACTCATTCCATTCTTGTTTTTTCTCAGATTCATAGCTATAATATCACAAAAACAACATACCTCACAACTCTTTTTTTCTTTTCTTCTGCAGTGTCTGTACAATCCATCCACAGTTTCTTTCCTTTAAAGCCATTGAGCATTTGGATTTCAGCAGTCTGTTATTATGGGCTAAACACTGGCTTGTGTTGTTATCCTCACTGACTATGCAACACCTTTACAATGTGTAGCAGCTTTTACTTTTCTTATTAAGCAAACAGTTCCTTTGATTTCTTTTTGCTTTTTCTATAGAGTTATTCCAACTTAAAGGGGCATTAAAACAGAAAGTTTAAAAATCTGTGGATTGTTGCTTTATTGAAAAGTTCAGTTGAGAATGACAGCAGAGCATTAGCTACTTTTTTTAATGCCTCCAATAATAATTTGTGCTAACTCAGATATGCACATTGTACAGGAGTGGACTTATTTTCAACTGATGGCTGATTTTTATATGGTGTAATTTTTTAAAGGTTTGCTTTAAATCTTCAGTTAGTTGATCAGGAGGAACCTGCTGCACCGACCTGTTTTCATATTTATATTCTCAGGTGTCTGAAATTTTGAAACATTTTGGAGTTTCGATGTTTGTTGTGCAACACTTTTTTTTTCGCTTTGCTGAATAATTTATTACATATCAACAATGCATCATTTGTGTGGTTTTAATCGTTCTCTTCATATCTCAATTCTGTCATTTGGAACAGAGCTGATACTAAATGGTTTCAGTGTTTGCTTTACCTTTTGCTTCTTTTTTAATAAAATATTTTTGATTTTATTGCTAATTGTTTGTGTGTTTTCAAGTTGATCTAAATAAACCAAATGATAAAATAATATTTACAAACAATACTGTGTACCTGTGACATACATCTTGTTTAAATATAAAAAGTCAAAGAAAATATTTTTAAGAAAACACACGATTTTACATATTTTGTCACATAACTGACAGAATCTGAACTCTGACTCCATCTCTGATTGTATCTCAAAAAAACATGAGATCCTTTACACTGTTGTAATTGTAGCAGCACTGTTTATATTGTCACTTTCTATTTCTTCACATGCAGATTTCTTAACTGCTCATCTCAGCAGCATGATTTAATTTTTTGCAATCTGTTTTTAATGTTATCTTTAAAAATTGATGTCACAGGCACTTTAGTACGACGGAGTACAAGATTTTTTATTATTAGAATAAAATCGTAACTTTATGAGAATAATGTCATTATGAGATTAAAGTAATAATTTTACGAGAATGAAGTCACATTACGAGAATAAAATCATAATATTACGAGATTAAAGTCGTAATATTACGAGAAAAAAGTCAAATTCATGATGTGTATTTCCCGTTTCTCATTTCCTCCTTATTATACTCACACCTGCTGTCACTGTTAGATTAATATACTTTCATCCAAATTAGCTACGTGACGACTAAATCTGTCAATGCATCCATTAATTACAATACGACTTCAGTTGAAAGTAGTTTGCACAATTTCCAAGTCCTGCTACTGATAATYTGATGCTAATSTGCTAAAAGATTTAATATTTATAGCAATACTAAAGAACAACTTGACAAGTTGCTCAATATTCCTTATTTAAATGCAGTGCATGCTTTTTCGTGTAAAGGCTACAATGTTATGACTTTTTTCTCATAATTTTATGACTAATCTTGTAATATTACAACTTTATTCTCATTATATTATGACGTTATTTTTATACAACTTTAATGTAATGTAATGACTTTATCCATACATTTTCTGTACCTGCTTCTTCCTTTCAGGGTCGCGGGGGTCACTAGTGCCCAAATCCAGCAGTCACAGTGCGAGGGGCGGGGTACACCCTGGACAGGTCGCAAGTCCATCACTTGCACAATACTTTATTCACGTAATTTAAAAAATTATAAAATAAAATCGTGTGGCCCAAATACTCCGTCGTACTTTAAGACAAAATCTGTCAGCAGTTTGCCTGGGATAAAAGTTCAGTAAGTGCACTTTAGTTTCTCTACACCAGTTGGTCCATGACTTGTAGGTCCAGACTTTCCAGAGACTCTGGAAATAAAGAAATACCTGGAAAATGACTTAACATTTTCCAGACAGGGAAAACTTACAGATCTGCTGATTTAAAGAGGATCTGAGATTTTGCTTAAAAATGACCCCCGCACGTGATCATAAGCGGGAGTCTTATTGTTTTTGTACTTYTTTTTTTTTCCAGTGATTTTTGGTCAACCGTAGCACAAAAACGGCTGCACCGGTCAACATGAAATTTGGCGGGACTGTTGATGAGTCTGACCTACACTGCGCCAGCCAATGGTTTTTCGATAGACCCCATATTTGAGGAGGGGGCTCCTTTCAAGGAGGGGGTGTCTGGACATGCAAAAGTGCTTATAACTCAGAAACTGTTCAACATAGAAGCTTCAGATTTCTTTTGTTGTTTAGCTCTGATGAAGCTCTATCCATCAAGCCCACCAATCAATGCCCCCCACCCACCGGACCCCCAATGTATCTTAAAAAAAGGGGTATCTGGACATACAAAAATGGTTATTACTCAAAAACTATTAAACATAGGAGCTTCAGATTTTCTTTGGTTGTTTAGCTCTGACGAGGGGCTATCTATCAGGTCAAACAATGCCCCCCCCCCCCCCCCAAAAAGACTCCCACCCAAGCCACTACAATTTTGGGATGCACCTAGTAGCATGACATTTATTAGGAATAAATACTTCTGAGTTCTGGTGCATTTGTGCGTGCGGGGGTCATTATGTTACCACTATGCGGTATCTAGTTCTAATATCACTGAGTACAGGGTCATTTTTGAAAATGAGAATTTGTTCTCAATCAGCTGGTTAAAGGAAATACATAACACTATACTGTAATACATGTCAAATTTGGACTTTTGTGTTTCTCGCGCAATATAGTTTTTTTACATGATTAAAAAAAGGTAAATAGTTTTATATCAATAGTAAACTTTGAACTTATACAATATAACAAAATAAACACATTTAAAAGGTTAAGGATAAGTGTCCTGCCTCTGAGCTGTTGGCTTTAAGTAGCTGTGGATCCCTGATCAATTTAGTTGCATAGCACAGTATCAGTCTCAAAATAAAGCCAGCACTGACCATAAACTACATGTTTATTCCTGGGAATTCTTTGTCAGAAAGTGCGAGGGTTCAGAGTTCAAGACACCCCACAACTTAACAGTGAGAAAAACTTTTACTTTTAATAGTATTTCTGTTTTATTTATTTCACATTTTGTCAGTCATGTAGTACTTCTCAGTGTTTATAAGAGTGTTAAAGTTCTATGCATGAAATGCCACATAGAGCTCAGTTATTGTCTGTTATTGTAACATTGGGGCTCGAACATATAGCAATGAGACGAGGAATGTGGCATTCCGTGTTTAGTCAAAGTTAAACATGAAACGTTAAAGTTAATTACAACTAGTCCTTTGAGGACCACCATAACGCTCATGTGGTCCTCAGTGAAGATGAGTTTGACACCCCTGCTCTACAGTGAACATGTAACACTAACCCATCAGTTTGTAACTCCTTTCATAACTTATACATTCAAAAGTTAAATCACTCACTGCAGTAAATTGTTTGCCCTTTAAACACTCTTAAGTTGTGAGCTTTTCATGTGCCTGGAAGATATCCTGGAATTTCAGGGTAAAACCCTGGGGTCTTTCTGTGCCAGCTGAACCCATTTGAGTCATTAATTTGACATTGCTTCAAGCTCGGCAGTTATAATAAAAGTACAGACTCATTTAAATGTCGTTTGAACAGTTTTACATTTAGGATATAAAAAATGTGTAAAAAGATGAGTATGACCTGTTTGAAAGACTGCAGATAACAAAACATCCCAGCTGTCAGCACAGCCAGGCTGATGGTGGACCATGACCTTCTCTGTAGACCAAAGGAGTATAGAATAGGGGGAGTTCTGTCTGAAAGCACAACAAGACTTGGGCACAAATCTACAACAGAGTGGCTAAAACTATTTACAAAATCAAACAAAAAGAATCCAGGTCCTAAAAGGACTGACTGAAATGCTGAATCTGGAAAATAAATGATCTGTGCAGAAACAAAAGTCTGAAAAACTCAATGAAATGTTGTAAATGTAATGGGGTGAAATCCTCCACTGCTCCATGTGAGGGGCTGATAACAAGAATGGGATGAGGGCCTGTATTTCTCAAATTTTTTAGAATTACTCTTAAGAATGCTGCTGAGAGTGGACTTAAGTGTAAAAAAATTCTTAGTTAAAAGCTGAGAGTAAAAGTCTGCTATAAAGCGTCTCAGTCTTACTTTAAGCGAAGTGTAGGAGTAATTCTTAAGTGTCAGTCTTAGAGCTGATTTGCGACACCTGGCTGTGCTGCAAAGCTGATCCTGGATGACGTTGTTAGAAAAAAACCCAGCATGGACCAATCACTGCCTCGGATTTCATGTTCAAGAATATTCTCGGAAAAAAGGCAAGATTAAACTGTGAAAATCCTAAGACAAGTTCACTTTCAGCACACTAATGTTGTCACCTTGTATTGATTGTATGTAAATTCAACCCATTCTCACTCCCAAGTCGTCACATATTGACGCGTTGGCAAGGTTCCCTCTACGTCCGATTTTGACGCGCAGGGTACCCCCGTCACGTCAGTTACTGACGAGATGGGGCGAAGTCTGTTGTCATATTTTCAGAAAGTGTATAAAATGCGCGAAAACGACCGTTCCAAAGCCTGAAATTG
>NW_013952881.1:362189-368752 GCF_001266775.1 Austrofundulus limnaeus
CGCATGCAATCACCAGCTGAGTATATTTAATGTTTTCTAAAAAAAAAAAGCACATAACTATCTGCCTTTTAGTCAATCATTATCAGCAGATTTATTTTTATATTTTTTACTTCACTTTTTTTGTTTTTTTGTTTGTTTTTTGTATTACTGATTAAACCTGTTTTCCACACCTTATAACTGAGAATAACACTCAGGTGGGGAGGACAGCTGTAATCTCTGTCTTCTCAGTCCTTCTGCTCAGACCCCTAGTGGCAACTCTTAACCACTTAAGAGTCCTCTGGAGCAGTCTTAACTTTTCGGGAGAGTAAGAGGGATTCTTACGCTTAAGAATTTTGATAATTGGCACTTACACTTAAGTCTGAGAGTAGGAGAAAATCTAAGAATTTTTAAGCACTTAAGTCTAAAAATCCACTCTAAGAACTTTGATAAATACAGGCCCAGGAATAAATGTTTTTTCAAACACTGCTTTGACATTTAGGTTGAACTCTGTAATGGGTCATGTGATGTCTTTCTCACCAGGACCAAATTATCTCCTACCTTTTGTGTTTTTGCCCATGTTTATCTCATAATAATACACACAAAATGTTCTTTTCAAAGATTGAGTAAAATGGTCGACCACGCAATCCTGTTAAACAGGCTAAAGGTTCTGGCTGGTATTCCGGTCTCAGTCTTGGACTGGCTCACTTCTTACCCATAGGACATTCTGCGTCAAGATGGACACGTTGCCCACTGACTATGCCACCTTAAATTTTGGGGTTCCACAAGGCTCAGTTCTGGACCCACTTTTGCCTTATTTTTCTATTATCCCACTTGCTACCATTATCCAGTCGTTTTCAGTAATTTCCTATCACATTTCTGCTGATGACATCCAACAAGTGCATTTGTCCTTTAGAAAAAAAAAATAGAAGGTAAAAATTCTGAGTCAAATTGGAAGTGTTAAAATTTCAGTGTTAAACTTGTCAGGGTTGATTTCAACTCCCAAAGTGTTATTTTCTGGACTAACATCCACTGTTACGAGTTAAATAACACTCAATAGTGTTGTTATTTAACACCATGCAGTGTTAAAATAAGTATTCTGAAAAACCCCGCCCTCTTCCACCTCCTGCCAGAATTTTCTAAGCAAGGGATTCTGGGTAAACTTGTGTAAATGTAAATGTATGACTGTTAAAAATAAGTTCTTCTAATTAGTTGTTTTGTTCAGGTTAGTTGGTTGTTCATGTTTAAGTCTGTGTTACTGGTCATAAATAGACACCATGTGTGAGAGGTACTTCCTGGTGTGTGAAAGGTGACTTCTTGTGCCACTATGCTAACTAATTTAAAGTGTTAATGCAACACTAAAAACTGTTGATTTCAACTCTGAGGCAGAGTGTGTGTGGTCAAGACCCATTTCCTCACGTGAATGGTCACAAGGCCAGCAAAGGAGGAAAACAAAGGGGGAGCTGGCTCTCCATATTGGGAGTTGGGAGTTGGCTTTTCTGATTCACTACAATGCTTTTGAGCATGACTCATCATTACTGAGAAATAATTAACACTTACCATAGTGTTACCATAGTTTGAACCTTGGTCAGTATTAAAATAACACTTTCCTAGTGTTAACCTTTAGGTAAATTAAACACTTATATGTATTAAATTTCAACTGATTGGTGTCATTTCAACTCTGTCACAGTGTTAACTATTTAACACTTTCAAAAGTGTTATTTTAACTCAATCCAGGGTTGACCAATATAGTTGACACTTTCGTAGTGTTAAATTTAACACCCTAGGAGTTGAATTAACACTTCCAAATTTGCTGTATAGGCTTTGAGTCACACATCAGGGCTATTTCCCATTCCAGCTTCTTTCATTTAAGAAACATTTGTGAAATGGTCTCCAGAGAAAATTATTCACATCTTTGTGTCATCACATCTGGACCACTGTGAGGCTCTTTTTACCTGCCTGGACAAGTCTTCAGTCTGCGAGCCATACAGAACACAGCCAGACCTCTCACCAAATCCAGTAAAAACAGTCAGTGTCATCACTCTAGTTTTATGTTGGCTCCCAGTGGATTTTAGAATGTATTACAAAGTCCTTGTGCTCACACAGCTTTAAATGGTCAGGCCCCAACTACCTGTGTCAGCTTTTAATTACATATTCTGCTGCTCGTGACCTTCGTTCTCAAACACTGAATCTTCTGGGTGTCCCACATATGCTGCTGAAAACTAAAGGAGGCGAGGCCTTTTGGTCAGTGGTCCCAGGGAACAGTTTACCTCTGGAGCTTTTTTGCTGACACTGTGGAAGTTTTCAAAAAGCAACAGAAAACACTTTTATCTTCCCAGGCTTTTATCCATCCATCCATTATCTTGCGCTTTATTCGAAGTCGGGTTGCAGGGGCAGCAGCTTGAGGAGGGAAGCCCAGACCTCTCTTTCCCCAGCCACCTCTTCCAGCTCTTCTGGGAGGACTCCAAGGTGTTCTCAGGCCAGCCGAGAGACATCTTTGCAACGTGTCCTGGGTCTTTCTCGGGATCTCCTCCCAGGCTATTATGTTAAGATTTCATTTCATTTCATTTTATGCTTGTTTTATTCTTTCTATAATTTGGCATTGATTGTTATTTTATAACGTTTTGTGACTTTATGTCTGTGAAAGATGCTTTATAAATAAACTTTACTCTTCATTTAAAACCCTGTGTGCATCACTTTAAGTAATGACCTTTAATGTAATTTATTTTGTCTTCATATTTAAAATAAAAGTCTGTATTTTAGTATTCACTTAACTCTTTCTTTAATCTGGGACCTAAACATCTTCCAAAGGTTTACACCATTAGAAAAATATGTGTTTATTGTTCAGAAATATAAAATCCGGTCTTCGTCCTTGAAATGGAATGTGTGTGACTTTAACTGTTTTTTAAAGCTTAATTGATGTGGGCTTAATTAGAGGGCTAGGATCCAGACCCAGTGACTCCCACCACCCAGGACTTCTGTTGTTCTGGGTGATTAACACGATGTTTATTGCAAAATGTTTAAACGAAAATTTAAAAAAAATGTCTGATTTCTGCATGTTGACCTGTAATCCACAGGCTGAGGGGGACAGGGATGAGGAAGTCGCTCAGGTTGATGATAGCTTAGCTGGAGAGGAGCTGGCAGGTGGAGGAGAAGGGAGGAGCAGAAAATATAGCAGTTTTTTGCAGAGTACAAAATAATTTAAAATGTACCTTTTGTTTGTTTGTTTCCAAATTTGTTCTTCTAGGCTCAGGTCATCAGACAAGCTTGTGCTGTAGTTTCTGCTGCCCCCTATAGAGGGCGGCACAAGACAATCATAATCATCAGGATCAGCTTCTAACAAAACCAACAAGGGCGTAAGACTAGAGAAGTTTAATACTCTTTTTTTATCAAAGTCTTTTTATTATTTTTAAACACAAACTACACAAAAAAAAAAACAAGAACACAAAACACACACACCCAAAATCCCTCCCATCCCTCCCCTCCTATACCGGATCCACTGCAACAACATAAAACCATCTTGTAGTCATAAATTAGTGATATAATGAACAGGTTTGTGTACATGAAACAATATTTGACCTTTACACAAAATTGTCTGCTGAAAATTTTTCTACGTACGATATAAATGGCTGCCAGATATCAAAGAATTTGTTTACAGATCCCCTAACAGTATATCTAATCTTCTCTAAATGAATGTAAGACATAACTTCTCTTAACCAATGACCATATACTGGAGGATGTGGATCCTTCCAATGAAGAAGAATGAGTCGAGTCTTCTAGCCAGTAGAGAGCAGAAAGCTAACACCTTCCTCTGATGTTCACTGAGGGAAGCTTCTGCTGGAGCCACCCCAAAGAGAGAGATGAATGGTGATGGATGAACAGTTCGTCCAAATAGTCCTGAAAAGGTGTCAAAGATGCCTTGCCAGTATCCATGTAGCTTTGGACAGGACCAGAATGTGTGTAGAAGTGTGGCAGGAGATTGTCCGCAGCGATCACACGACGGATCCAAGTCCTTTTTGAATTTGCACAATCTGTCCTTAGACGGAGAAGTTTAAAACTCTAAGCTCATCTTCAAGCTGTTTTATATTTCTTCAACTCCAACTCCTGTGAAGTCGGGACGTTGTGTTAAACCTAAATAAAAACCTATATTCAACTAAATAAATTACAAAGACAAGTTATGTCAAACAGATAAACTTTATGGTGTTTTATATTTTATTTTTATTTTTTTCAAATATTCATTCATTTTGAATTTGATGCTGCATAGTCTAAAAAATCTGGGACAGGGTCATGTTTCCCTCTGTACTCCATCAGCTTTCCTTTCAACAACACTCAAACTGAAGACATTAACTGTTGCAGCTGGAATTCTTTCATTCTTGCTKGACGAACAGTTTCAGGTGCGCAACAGTCTCTCTTAAGGAGAAAAGTGTCCTTTCTGAACAAGTTTGCCCAGCTTATATGGCAAATGGAACAAATTCCAATGAGCTCCTCCTTCCTTTTCTGTTTTAGCACAGTAGATAATAGTCATCAAACGTCTGTTTCATCCAGCGCCGGTCAGTGGCACCGAAACAGGGGAGGCCAGGGGGCCATTGCTCCCCGCACTTTACGGGTGAAGAGTAGGGAGACCATATTATGTTTTTTTGAAAATGAGACCGGAGGAGTAGCTCTTGGAAAACTGCCGACTTCAAAAGTAGCTCTTGGTTCAAAAAAGGTTGGGCACCCCTGTGTTAGAGTAATATTGCTGACTTTGTTTTGGATGTATCTTGTTACAAATATGACTTAGATGATCAGCGCAGTTCTTGTCTGTTGTCATCACCCCAACGTGGAGCACTTACTTAATTCAAAATTAAAGTTAGTGCTCAAATTAGGGTAATGGAACGGACAAGCCTTCACCAGTTGCAAACAAAGGGCTAAACTAAAAATTAGAAAGGAAATGGTGAGAACTTCTTTGTCACACAGACAACACATGACTGCCCTAACATTTAGCACTTACTGGCATCATCAGTCCAGTCAGTGCTTCTGTTTGGGAGAACCTTGTTTATCAAATCACACAAGTAACAACGATGATGAACTCACAACCAAGACAACTTTTTACTGGAAGAATAAATTCACAGTTAAAAAGGTAAACGTAAATAAATAAAACAATAATTTGGGTTTAGCTCTAGTATCTACAACGGAGATAACAAATATTTTTTATTATTATTATGAAAATAAAGTCATAATATGCGAATAAAGTTGTAATATTATGAGAATAAAGTCAGTGCTTGGTGACCTTAAGAATGCTGGAACAATTTATTCATTTAGTAGAATGCTTAAAAGTTTTTTTAATGAGATATGAACAAAGATTTGGTTGATATTTGTATTTTTGTTGTGAAGTTATTTTAAATTATATTGTGTATTAAGTTGAGTTTTATTATTTGTATGTTGTACATTTTTTAGATACATATTTTTTTATTGGGGCAAATGTAAGGTTTTATTCTTCTTTCAGCTCGTTTTCATTTGAATATGTTATAATTGTGTTTTTTTGACACAATGTTGTCTAATTATTTGTTTGTTTCTATTATTATTTGTTTTTTCTTTTTATTAATTTATTTTTTTGTTGTTTGCTGAATTAAATAAAGTTATTTTTCCTCTCATACCTTCTGTGTACACAGTTTCTCTGTGTTTATAAAGTAGTACATGATGACCTGGATCACTATTAATATGCTTTCTTCCAAATTAACTACGTGACGACTAAATCTGTCAATGTATCTATTAATTACAATACAGTTTCAGTTTATCATGTAGTCGTTTGCACAATTTCCATGTCCTGCTACTGATAATTGGTGCTAAAAGAAAGCTATTTATTTATGAACAATAAAGAACAACTTGACAACATCCTCATTTTAATGCAGTGATGACTGCATGCTTTTTCACATAAAGGCTAGGATATTATGACTTTTTTCTTGTAGTATGACTTTAATCTCATAATATTACGATTTTATTCTCATAATATTATGACTTTATTCTCGTCATGTTATGATTTCATTCTTATAATACTTTATTCTCGCAATTTGTAGTTGCATTTTCTTTAATTTAACATCTTACTGCAGCATAAATTTCATCAGCTAAGGTGCTAAACTTACTTCTAAAAAACAAATACTTCGGTCCGTGGTTAATTTCCGAACTGCGCCGACACGTTAAAAAAATAAAAACACCACCGTCTTCATTTCTCAGTTTATTTTGCTGCGCGTGCATTGAATCCTGGAATATCCTCGGCTGGTAAGGATACATGGATGCATCCTCGGAATTCAACAGGAAGTAGGATGCATTCCTCAGCCGCATGATGAGGAGCCTTCGAATTGGGACAGTCCTCCGCGCGGGGCAATGACGTATGCGGCCGACAAATGCGCACTCATGAGCACTCATTGAGACACAGCCAATGGCTGTGTCTCAGTTCAGGGGCTGGGTCCTCATGAGTGCGCATTTGTCGGCTGCATACGTCATTGCGCCGCGCGGAGGACAGTCCCAATTCGAAGGCTCCTCATCATGCGGCCGAGGAATGCGTCCTTCTTCCTGTCGAAATCCGAGGATGCATCCGAGTATCCTTT
>NW_013952881.1:375402-376884 GCF_001266775.1 Austrofundulus limnaeus
CTCCTGCGTCGACCAAAAAACTGTCAAAGTTGCTTCAGTACGGACACGACAACAAAAAAACAAAGCACCGATTCTGGATCCATTTTCTTTTTCCCGCGAGCTGCAAACTAGGCGGAAGTACGTGGTCGGTCGCTGAACACGTTTGCCGCACGTAAGGCGGAAGCACGTGGTCAAGCAAATGTGAAGGCTACAACGTCCCATTTAAACGGTTTCGCCCAGCCCACCCGGTCTTTGGAGTGTGTGGCCTTCACAGCCCAGCTAGCTTGGGTCCTCATGAGGACCCAGCCCCTGAATTGAGACACAGCCATTGTTAAGAGGCATGGCGGCCATCTTGTACAAGCCAGCCATGTGACATCAACATTTCGAGAGTTGAGAGACCACTTTGCACCTACTCACGACCAGACTTTATTTGGGAAGTATCTTACGGCTTTGATGATCAGCGCAGTTCTTGTCTGATGTAATCACCCCAACGTGCAGCACTTGCTTAATTCAAAATTTAAGTCAGTGCTCAAATTAAGGTAATGGATTAGACAAGCAATCCACAGTAGGACACAAATATTTAAGGGTTAAACCAAAAAGGAACTTATCAGAATTGCCAAAAAATATAATAAAAGCATGTTTTCTCAGCACAAAACAGATCGAGTCAATTACACCTGCCCCAACATGTAGCACTTACTGATTTCAGAATCAAGTCAATGCTCAAGTTAAGGTTGGTCAAATGACAAGAAATTGTTATTTCTAATCTGTCGTGAGTTCAGAAAGTAAACTAAAGCTTCCAGCAAGCTTGGTTCCATCATGAGTCCTGAGGACAGCAAAACTACACCAACAATCAGCACTTACTGTATTAAAGAATCATGTCAGTGCTTGTGTTAGAGTAATATTGCTGACTTTGTTTTGGATGTATCTTGTTACAAATATGGCTTTGATGATCAGCGCAGTTCTTGTCTGTTGTAATCACCCCAACGTGGAGCACTTACTTATTCCAAAATTTAAGTCACTGCTCAAATTAGGTTAATGGACTAGACAAGCAATCACCAGTGGAACACACATATTTAAGGGTTAAACCAAAATACAGAAAGGAACTTGTCAGAATAACAAAAAATATAACAAAAACATGTTTTCTCAGCACACAAAAGATCGAGTCAATTATTCCTTCCCCAACATGTAGCACTTATAGATTTCAAAATCAAGTCAATGCTCAAGTTAAGGTTGGTAAAATGACATGAAATTGTTATTTCTAAACATTATAAAAATGGTTTTTCAGCACACAGCGAATCTGGTCAATTATACCTGCCCCAACATGTAGCACTTACTGATTTCAAAATCAAGTCAATGCTCAAGTTAAGGTTGGTAAAATGACATGAAATTGTTATTTCTAAACATTATAAAAATAGTTTTTCAGCACACAGCGAATCTGGTCATACCTGCCCCAACATGTAGCACTTACTGATTTAAAATTCAAGTCAATGCTCAAGTTAAGGT
>NW_013952881.1:381176-389373 GCF_001266775.1 Austrofundulus limnaeus
AGTTCAGAAAGTAAACTAAAGCTGCCAACAAGCTTGGTTTCAAAATATTTTCTGAGTACTTAGGACAGCAAAACTACCCCAACAATCAGCACTTGCTGTATTCAAGAATCATGTCAGTGCTTGGGTTAGAGTAATGTTGCTGACTTTGTTTTGGACGTATCTTAATACCAATATGACTTAGAAGATCAACGCAGTTCTTGTCTGTTGTCATCACCCCAACATGTAGCACTTACTTAATTCAAAATTTAAGTCAGTGCTCAAATTAAGGTAATGGAATAGACAAGCAATCACCAGTGGAACAAAAACATTTAAGGGTTAAACCAAAATACAGAAAAGAAATGTGAGAACTTCTTTGTCACACAGACAACACATGACTGCCCTAACATTTAGCACTTACTGTCATCGGCAGTCCAGTCAGTGCTTCTGTTTGGGAGAACCTTGTTTATCAAATCACACAAGTAACAACGATGATGAACTCACAACCAAGACAACCCCAAAGAGAAGCACTTGTGAAATCAAGAAGCACCAGTGTTTCTGTTTGAGGTGATCTGCATGTGATACACTTATCTGACAGTGAAAACACCCACTCTGATACTGGTCAAGAAGATCCTTGTAAAGGAAGTACCTTGACAARTCATTGTTCAAGACTGAACAGTGAACAGTTGTCCATTTAGTCTTTTCTCTGTCCAGGTCAAGAAGCATTGTTCTGCTGCTATTCTGTTTTCATCTGCAGGAGAAAAGTTCCCTTTCTGAACAAGTTTTCCCAGCTTATATGGTAAATAGAACAAATGCCAAGGATCGCCTCCTTTATTTTTGTTTCAGCACAGTAGATAATAGTCATCAAACGACTGTTTCACTCTCATCTTTACCTGAATACTGTTCGTGAGTAGGTGCAAAGTGGTCTCTCAGCTCTCAAAATGTTGATGTCACGTGGCTGGCTTGTACAAGATGGCTGCCATGCCTCTAAACAATGAGTTTTTACTGTAGACAGAAACCAGTGTCATTGTCTTTGTTAGCGTATTCCAGTTGACCATTGCTACCAAACATACTAAAAACATGTTTTTTCAGGACATAGAAGATCTAGTCAATTACACCTGCCCCAACATGTAGCACTTATTGATTTAAAATTCAATTCAATGCTCAAGTTAAGGTTGGACAACTAACATGAAATTGTTATTTCTAACCATAAAAAAATGGTTTTTCAGCACACAGCAAATCTGGTCAATTACAGTATACCTGCCCCAACATGTAGCCCTTACTGATTTAAAATTCAAGTCAAAGCTCAAGTTAAGGTTGGTAATGCTCAAGTTAAGGTTGGTAAAATGACACGAAATTGTTATTTCTAATCTGTCTGGTGTTCAAAAAGTAAACTAAAGCTTCCAGCGAGCTTGGTTCCATCATGTTTTCTGAGTCCTAAAGACAGCAAAACTACCCCAACAATCAGCACTTACTGTATTAAAGAATCATGTCAGTGCTTGGGGTAGAGTAATATTGCTGACTTTGTTTTGGATGTATCTTATTACAAATATGACTTAGATGATCATCGCAGTTCTATTCTGTTGTCATCACCCCAACGTGTAGCACTTACTAATTCTAAAATTTAAGTCAGTGCTCAAGTTAAGGTTGGACAGCTGACATGAAATTGTTATTTCTAACCATTATAAAAAAGGTTTTTCAGCACACTGCGAATCTGGTCACTTATACCTGCCCCAACATGTAGAACTTACTGATTTAAAATTCAATTCAATGCTCAAGTTAAGGTTGGACAACTGACATGAAATTGTTATTTCTAACCATTATAAAAAAGGTTTTTCAGCACACTGCGAATCTGGTCAATTATACCTGCCCCAACATGTAGAACTTACTGATTTAAAATTCAAGTCAATGCTCAAGTTAAGGTTGGACAAATGACACGAAATTGTTATTTCTAATCTGTCTGGAGTTCAGAAAATAAACTAAAGCTTCCAACAAGCTTGTTTTCATGTTTTCCGAATCCTGACGACATCAAAACTTCCCCAACAATCAGCACTTACTGTTTTCAAGAATCATGTCAGTGTTTGTGTTAGAGTAATATTGCTGACTTTGTTTTGGAAGTATCTTATTACCAATATGACTTAGATGATCAACGCAGTTCTTGTCTGTTGTCAACACCCCAATGTGTAGCACTTTCTTAATTCAAAATTTAAGTCAGTGCTCAAATTAGGGTAATGGATTGGACAAGCAATCACCAGTGGAGCACGAATATTTAAGGGCTAAACCAAAAATCAGAAAGGAAATGGAGAGAACTTCTTTGTCACACAGACAACACATGACTGCCCTAACATTTAGCACTTACTGGCATCATCAGTCCAGTCAGTGCTTCTGTTTGGGATTACCTTGTTTTCCAAATCACACAAGTAACAACGACGATGAACTCACAACCAAGACAACCCCAAAGAGAAGYACTTGTGAAATCAAGAAGCACCAGTGTTTCTGTTTGAGGTGATCTGCATGTGATACACTTATCTGACTGTGAAAATACCCACTCTGATACTGGTCAAGAAGAACCTTCTAAAGCAAATACCTTGACAAATCATTGTTCAAGACTGAACAGAAAACAGATGTCCATTGCACTCTTTTCTTTGTCCAGGTCAAGAAGCATTGGGCCGCATGCAAGAACATGTTTGTATACTTATCCTAAATTTCTCTTACTTTTGTTCGTACGAAGGGTTAAACATGCCACCTCAGATTTAACAAACGTTTCTATCTTCAGGAAAAGTGTGTAAATGAGCGTACATGTGATGAATTTCACCTGTTCGTATCCAGCTGCTTGTGCACGCGGAGAGGAGATTTGCATATTTATCACCCCACCCCAAAAGCACCATATAAGGCTATGTTTCCTGCCTCAGATACCAGGAAGTGTCCATTCATGAAAATGACAGTGATAATTAAAAAGAAGAACTTTTCGAGTTCTGAGATTGAAATCCTGCACTCTGAGATCGAGAAAAGAAAATCTTTCCTTTTTAGCAGTGTCAGTCGTGGAAATAAAGGACCAGCTAAAGCCAAAGATTGGAATGAAATAACTACTGCTGTTAATGCCGTGTCTCTAGTAGGTCGTAGCTATAAAAATCTAAATCATATTCATCTCTCTCTAGTCCTGCTCCGGTTTTTCTTTGGTCAAATATTTTTAATTTAAGTGTAAAAACCTGGGTTTCATAGTTTTCATTTATTCAGAGGAAGAGCAGTCGCGCACCGCTACCACCACCCCCCACCCATCCACCCATCCATCACCATCACCAGCAGCCCCCGCCTGACTGTCTCCCCCCGTCCCGACCGTCGCAAGTGTCAGATGCAGTTCTGAAAAGACGCATTTTAAAATGTCACCAAACTTCAATTAATGCATAATTTAAGTTGGTTTATAGTTTGAGATCTTCATATTAATATTGTAGTGTTATACAACAGCATTAAAAGCCAACTTAATTTAATCTAACCAATTTATGCCATTGATTACATTTAAAATGTAATTCCAGTTCAAACAGAATAATCTATTGTCAACATAATTATGGAGTGTGATTTTATTTTCAACTCGAAATATCTTCACACTAAGGAAATATAAAGTTATTAGTGAGAAAAATCTGTTTGGATAACAGCAGACTGACTGCTCGTAAAATATACAACAGATCTGGACCGCTCGTGAATTTAGTTTATATCTGAAAAAAATCTTAGAATACGAGAAAATTGCCGAATGGCACAAATTCTCCTAAATCACTCGTATACACAACTTAAGAACATATCTGTTCGTACGAACGGTTCTTGCATGAGGCCCATTGTTCTGCTGCCATTCTTTTTGTTTTCTTCTGTAGGAGAAAAGTGTCCTTTCTGTACAAGTTTTCCCAGCTTATATGACAAATGGAACACGCAGTGGTGGGCAGCGCTACTTCAAGAATTAGCTCCGCATTTTCTAAAGTGCTGATGAAAATATTTAGGTCCGCAACTTCTACACCGCTTATGCAATAGAAATATTAGCGTAAGCTAATTGTAGACCGCAGGTCAGTGTTGCCAGATGGGAAATGTTGAATTATCGTATCAGCAGCTCAAAATTATYGTATTTTGAGGAAAATTATCGTACACACCCAAACTGCAGTCTAGAGAGGCTCAAATTTTCAAATACATCCTGCTCAGCTCACAATGTGCTCTGTATTCAACAAACTGCACATTCCTTTGTGAATAATAAAATTAAAAAGCACTGTATCTGACTGTTGGGTGTCTTATTTTTTAAACAATAGCTTTGTTGTAAACAAGAACAATATAGGGGACCTGGTGAAATGATGCATATAAAAGGAAATATTAGATAAAATTACTATACTAAAATGTAAATTAAAATAGGCAAAGTTAAAATGAAATCAGGACAATAACAAATCATTGTAGTTTAGTCAAGAAATAAATTGAGTGCATACTGACAAATTTAATCTGCAAGCTTCAAAAAAATATTTTTTTTCTTTAAAAATAGCTTCTGGGTGTCACCTGGATGTTTATTAAATGTAAATGTTGCTTATACTCCTCACCTTCTCAGTCCCACCTTTTCCTTTTGATTTTACAGTTATTATTTCTTTCACATAAGTGCTACTGTCATATTTATCCTTGCTGCTATAATGTGGGAGGGGGATCTGGGGTTCCCCCCCAGAAAATTTTGAATGAAATAGGTGCTGTTTCCTGCATTCTGGTGTATTTGCAAGTTGTTAAACATATTTTAAACTACATAAATAAACACTTTTACATTCAACTCAATACAGTATATGAATCATCCTTTTTGTGTCTCATTGGACATTTGAGTCTTTGACTGGCTGGTAGCCTAAGCAGTAGCGTTTTAATAGGGTAAAAAAACATTGGTGACTGCGTCGTGGCAGCCAGCCTTCTCTTTAGAGACAGTAGTTTGTCAAGAGAACAAAAAATAAAGTTTCTTTTGTTGCTCCTTTTTAAAAATATATATAGATTAATATAATTTTTTTTTAGTTTACTGTCACAGCTCTAATCCTCCTTTCTATTGGCTAGGGACCGGCAAAGGGTTCTATTTTAACCATAGAAATATTTTTATTAACATCCCATCATGGATCAGTCGCAGCAGCAGTATTCATTTCATGTCTGGATAGGATGGATATCTACCTGCAGCAGGGAGAGACGGAGCGTGAAGAAGCCTCCTGTCGGTGTGCTGGGACCGGGGAGGAGGAGATCTCAGCAGCACCCACTGCACAATGGAGAAATGCATTCACGGTAGAGTCTCTATAAGTTTCAAATAACACCAGAAAAAGAATCGCTAGATTTTCACTAGTTTATTTTCTGAATAACAGTCTCGAGAGGGTCTGAAAACTGTAAATGTAGTGAGGAAGTCGCTAAATCGGCACCGCTGTGTTCCGCAACCCGCCACCTCTCATGTCAGCGAGCCGCATGTCGGGTCGATTATGTCACACATTGGAGCGGTCAAATTATCKTACATTATGGGTTTTTTGGAACTATTGATCGTACATTGTAGAGAGGGCAAAATTATCGTACAAATACGATAATTATCGTACGTCTGGCAACACTGCCGCAGGTTCATTTTGAAACTTTCTAGCTGGCTACAATTCATGTACATTGTACATTATATGTACATTGCTGCCCACTAGTGGTGTATGAACCCTTGTACAGCTCGTTTTGCAACCACCGATTGCAGGGATCAGATTTCCTCAAGCAGAACTTTGGCTCATGGTCTAAACATTAAAAACTTGTTGAGGCTTGCAGTACGGCTGATTCTTTAAAAAGTTGCTGAGGATTGCGGCTGCTTCTTTGTCTTTTTATTTTGTTTGTTGTAGATTTTTCATTAAAAAAGCATCAATAAAGTCTTTTTAAACTGTTTATTGGAAAACTGAAGTGATGCATTCTGGGTACATCTGTGACGGGAAACGAAAAATAAATGTAAATGTGTCCAGCGTGTGAGATTCTGCTCAGATTGACCTCTCTGTGGGATCAGAAATGATTTAGATGCAGGAAAATTATACATTAATTGGAGAATGAGGGAGAAAATTGTCAGCGGGGTGTAAAAATGAGTTTGCCACTAGCAAAGGTGTGTGTGTTGGTGTGTAATGTACGTGCGTATGTGAAGCTGCTGTTTTCAGCGGAGCATGAGGCTGACAGACATTTCCACCACACGTCTTTAATAAAAGTAAACACAGAGGAACTGATGAGTTTGGTAGAACTTAGAAAAATATTTATTAAATAGTTGAAGTGAATGAACGAGTGACTCGCAGCGCTGAGTTTCTGCCAAACAGCTGACAGCTGATCCATATGCACAACTTTACGCAGCAAATATTGAGTCTTGTGGAGCAGAGGAAACATCCATCACACCTGCACTCTGCATGTGTTTCCAACTACGTGACAACAATATAAAAACTTTACAGTTTACAGACTGGAGGTTCTTTGATTATTTTAGGCTGATCTATTTTCTTGTCTGAGGTTAAATGATTTTCAGCCCCGGGATTCAGTTTCATAATCATTTGAGTTTAGACAAGAAAAATGAAACAAAAAAAAAATCTAACAGAGTGTTCAGACGCTCCTTACATCCAGAAAACAGAACAGAGTCATATTTCTGTGGATTCAGGTCAGATTCGTGACTTTGTCGGTTAAAACTGTTGAAATAAAACCTTTGCGTGGCTGCCGCACATTCTCACAGCAGGTGAAAAGTGTGCGTAAATATACGCACACTTTCTCGCAACGTTGGTTTTAATACATCCAAAAGTGGGCGTAGAACCTGGTGCACACAACTGTTTTGTGTGTACGCACCATTTATACATGAGGTCCCTGGAGACACACGTCAGCCGAACCTCAGATCAGAACCTCAGATCAGAACCAACCACAGCAGACACGCAGCTGGGAGGTATTGTGGGAGGTCAAAAAGAAAAAAATTGTATAGGTCTTCTGGACGATTTCTTCTCTAATGAAACATTTCGTCTCTCCTCCAAGAGACTTCTTCAGTCTGAGAGTTTCAGGCAAAATTCAGGCTTTTNCAAAATTTAAGTCAGTGCTCAAATTAGGGTAATGGATTAGACAAGCAATCACCAGTGGAACACAAATTTTTCAGGGTTAAACCAAAATACAGATAGGAACTTGTCAGAATAACAAAAAATATAATAAAAACATGTTTTCTCAGCACACAACAGATCGAGTCAATTATTCCTGCCCCAACATGTAGCACTTACAGATTTCAAAATCAAGTCAATGCTCAAGTTAAGGTTGGTAAAATGACATGAAATTGTTATTTCTAATCTTTCGTGAGTTCAGAAAGAAAACTAAATTTTCCAACAAGCTTGGTTCCATCATGTTTTCTGAGTCCTGAAGACAGCAAAACTACCCCAACAATCAGCACTTACTGTATTCAAGAATCATGTCAGTGCTTGGGTAATACTGCTGACTTTGTTTTGGATGTATCTTGTTACAAATAGGGCTTTGATTATCACTGCAGTTCTTGTCTGTTGTCATCACCCCAACGTGTAGCACTTCCTAATTCAAAATTTAAGTCAGTGCTCAAATTAGGCTAATTTATTAGACAAGCAATCACCAGTGGAACCTGAATATTTTGGGCTAAACTAAAATACAGAAAGGAACTTGTCAGAATTGCCAAAACTTATTATAAAAACATGTTTTTTGCGCACACAACAGATCGAGTCAATTATACCTGCTCCAACATGTAGCACTTACTGATTTCAAAATCAAGTCAATGCTCAAGTTAAGGTTGGTAAAATGACATGAAATTGTTATTTCTAATCTGTCGTGAGTTCAGAAAGTAAACTAAAGCTTCCAACAAGCTTGGTTCCATCATGTTTTCAGAGTCCTGAGGACAGAAAAACTTCCCCAACAATCAGCACTTACTGTATTCAAGCATCATGTCAGTGCTTGGGTTAGAGTAATATTGCTGACTTTGTTTTGGAAGTATCTTGTTACCAATATGACTTAGATGATCAATGCAGTTCTTGTCTGTTGTCATCACCCCACCGTGTAGCACTTCCTAATTCAAAATTTAAGGGGGTGCTCAAATTAGGGTAATGGAATAGACAAGCAATCACCAGTGGAACCTGAATATTTTAGGGCTAAACTAAAATACAGAAAGGAACTTGTCAGAATTGTCAAAACATATTATAAAAACATGTTTTTTGCGCACACAACAGATCGAGTCAATTATACCTGC
>NW_013952881.1:390086-392469 GCF_001266775.1 Austrofundulus limnaeus
TATATATATATACTGTATATATATATATACAATTTCAGAACTGTCACGCAGAACAGGATAAAGCTCTGTGTTAATTTACCCTATGCCAGAGAGGGTGGTGTTTCAATACTGTGTTTCCTCATGGTGTCGGTCACTGATAACAAACCCTCTCTGCTGTTCAAGAAAAAAAAACAAACTCTTTAGGGAATTTTCTTTACTATAACACCAGATGATGGTCTGTCGCTGTTTTAAATGATAAGCCATACATTCTGTTGTTCAAGATGATGAAGACTGTTAGATATTTAGTTATTAGCGGTACTGCATTTTAATTTTAGAAAGCGCAAATCCGCTCATTAATTACAAAAATTAGTAAGACTGCTAAAGCACAAAGGAAACATTTAGGTCCGCAATCAGCGGATTTGCACTTTATCGGACTGGTGCACACCACTGGGAACATGGAACAAATGCCAATGAGCTCCACCTTCATTTTTTCTTTCAGCACAGTAGGTACTAAGTCATCAAACGACTGTTTCACTCTCATCTTTACCTGAATACTGGTCGTCAGTAGGTACAAAGTGGTCTCTCAGCACTCAAACTGTTGATGTCACATGGCTTGCTTACGCAAGATGGCCTCCATGCCTCTAATCAATGAGTTGTTACTGTAGACAGAAACCAGTTTCATTGTGTTAGCGTGCTACGGTTGACCAATGTCAAAAAACATAATAAAAACATGATTTTCAGCAAACAGCAGATCTAGTCAATTATACCTGCCCCAACATGTAGCACTTACTGATTTCAAAATCAAGACAATGCTCAAGTTAAGGTTGGACAACTGACATGAATTTGTTTTTTTCTGATCTGTCTGGAGTTCAGAAAGTAAATTAAAGCTTCTAACAACCTTGGTTTCATCATGTTTTCTGAGTCCCGACTCCCGAGGAATGCAAAACTACCCCCACAATCAGCACTTACTGTATTCAAGAATCATGTCAGTGTTTGTGTTAGAGTAATATTGCTGACTTTGTTTTGGAAGTATCTTATTACCAATATGGCTTTAATGATCAGTGCAGTTCTTGTCTGTTGTAATCACCCCAACATGTAGCACTTGGTTAATTCAAAATTTAAGTCATTGCTCAAATTAAGGTAATGGAATGGACAAACAATCATTAGTGGAACACAAATTTTTAAGGGTTAAACCAAATATCAGAAAGGAAATAATGAGAACGTCTTTGTCACACAGACAACACATGACTGCCCTAACATTTAGCACTTACTGGCATCATCAGTCCAGTCAGTGCTTCTTCTTGGGAGAACCTTGTTTACCAATTCACACAAGCAGCAACAATGATGAACTCACAACCAAGACAACCTCAAAGAGAAGCACTTGTGAAATCAAGAAGCACCAGTGTTTCTGTTTGAMGTGATCTGCATGTGATACACTTATCTGACAGTGAAAATACCCACTCTGATACTGGTCAAGAAGAACCTTGTAAAGGAAGTACCTTGACAAGTCATTGTTCAAGATTGAACAGAAAACAGATGTCCATTGCACTCTTTTCTCTGTCCAGGTCAAGAAGCATTGTTCTGCTGCTATTCTGTTTTCATCTGTAGGAGAAAAGTGTCCTTTCTGAACAAGTTTTCCCAGCTTATATGGTAAATGGAACAAATGCCAATGAGTTCCTCCTTGCTTTTTTGTTTCAGCACAATAGATAAATTCATCAAACGACTGTTCCTTCCACTGTCTCTGCTGAAAACTGCTCTCACTGAACGTCCCGCCCTGCTCTGCTCTGATTGGATAAAACGGCTCTGGAGTTCATCTGATTTGTTTAAAGCAGTGTCCTTTAACCCTTACACATCAAGGCCCCGCTGCCCTCCTCTGACAGAACGACAATCCAGTCACACCAGTGAGGCTGGATTTTTTGTTTGTTTGTTTGTTTGTTTGTTTAAGAAATCAGGTCGCATTTGTGTATGGCAGGCCGTTTTAACATTTAATAGCTTGACTGGATATCTATTTCAGATATCTCAAATACATTTCTTCCTTGTCAAAGTGAACATTCCAGACATCTAAAACAACATTCCTCCTGTAAATGACGTCACTTTCCCCATTCATGTGTATTGGGCTTTTACTTCTAGATATCTGAAATAACATTCTTCCTATCTAAAATAAACATTCTGGATGTCTATAAATGAATTCTGACGAGGATGAACTCTAATTTCAGATCTCCATAATCCAGTTAATACTAGTCATAATGACCATTTCAGATATCAGAAATGAACAAATCATTCTAGACATCCAGTTATCAATTCTTGACATCCAAAACAAATTTCTACTATAAATCTAATTAAATATATCAACTTCTGATTATTTGACTAGCTAATGTGGAATTTCAGATATCTGAAATGTTAA
>NW_013952881.1:393315-394833 GCF_001266775.1 Austrofundulus limnaeus
TCTATGAACTCTGATCTTTAGTTCTTTCCATAGATTTTCTGTTGGATTCAGGTCAGGTGATTGGCTGGGCCATTCAATCCAAGCAGATTTTTTATCAAGAATGTCTCTGTACATTTTTCCACTCATCCTTCCTTCAATTATTTGAAGTTTGCCAGTACCATATGCTGAAAAACAGCCCCACGCCATGATGTTCCCACCTCCAAACTTAGCATAGATCTTATTTTAGTTTCAGATTCTTCAGTAAATTCATGTGAAGTTAACAGGGTGAGAGTACATTAGGGAGTGACAACTTTCCAATATGTACAACAACAAATGACAATATATCCGAACAAGAAGCATTTATTTTAATCAGATGGTGCTTTAACACAGCTAACTGTGAGAACACTAGTCACTGGGTAACACTAACTGGTAATGTAGAAGAATGCACTAAACTGGTTACAGAGCACACCTTAAACACTGTAGAGCTCAGTGTTACAATAACATCAAAAAGAAAAGCAAAGGTGGTAGCAAAACCTTACAGAAAAATATGACTCAGAAAACCTCAATAAATATAGGAAAAGTCCAGAGGCTTGTGAGAGCATTACGTAAAGATGCAAAATAGAAACCTTGAAGAGAATTCTGCTTTCTCTACCATAGGATCAGAAATAACACTTCAACATGTTTGGTCAATGTTCAAGAAAAGAAAATTTTGCAGGTAATTATTCTTTTTTTCATTATTGGCTGCTCTGATAGAGCTGACAGGTGCATACTGCCACCTGCTGGTCATGAGTAATATCACAGCCTCCACTCACTAATTTTGTTTTTTGGTTTGTTATGCAAAAGTAATGTTTTTTAATTATTTTAAAAAGACAGATTTCTTCCTCTGTTCTCAAAATAATTCTTGTAAACTCCATTCTCTTCCTGTCTTTTAACTTTTTCTTTCAGCCTCTTTCCTCCACATTGTAACAAATCTCATGTTGTTTCCCTACATCCCCTCATTAGATATTTAGATACATCTCATTATCACAACTTCTGCTTCTTTTTCTGTATTTGTTGTTACTGATTTTTGAATTTTGTATAATTCCATATTTTCTGCCATATTTTTATTTCTTTTGATTTGATTATACATATTTACCCTCTTTCCATAACAAAACATGGACAGTTATTTAACCAATCACAGGATGGCTGACACCCAGCAAAACTGATCATCCACACCTTCCTGTGGATAAAAATAATCTGCTCTATCTACTTAAAAACATCAAGGCAACTATTTGCATAATTTTTTATGTTGTTCAAGCAAGACTGTTTGTTTAAAGTACTTATTTCTTTACATGAAAAATAACATCCAAGTAAAGTGAACTTAATTTTGTCAAGTAGATAAGGAAAAACTAAAATTTGTGTCAATTACTCAACTTTTTAATGCACTAAATTAAATTTGGAAATAAAAGCAACTTAATTTCATTATGTAGATCAAATGAAAACCTTTCTATAAATTGCATATTTTTTTCATGGTAGTAAATGAAATTAGCATGTATAACC
>NW_013952881.1:396194-399840 GCF_001266775.1 Austrofundulus limnaeus
ATATATAATTGAATTGAACTCCTGGGTCTTCCAGCAAACATACTTCAAAAAGCACCCAGAAATGGACAGAAACAAAGTATTGGAAGGTTCTGAAGTGGCCAAAAGGATCTAAATCTCATGAAACACCTGTGGAGAGATCTGAAAGCTATTGATGGGAGAAGGAATGCTTCAAACCTGAGASCTGGAGCAGTTTGCAAAAGAWGAGCAGCTCAAGCTTCCAGTTGAGACGTGTAAGAAGCTTATTGATGGTAATAGATTGATTTCAGGTTTGTTCTGAAGGGTGTGTAACCAAATAGGTTATTGGTTGAAGGTGCAATAATTTTGTCTGGCTCATTTTTGCACTTTTGTGTGAAATTTTGTCAGTTTAAGTTTTCTTTACTCTGTTTTATGTGTTGTTCTAARACACACAAAAGAAATAAATGTGTAATTGTAATGATTTTCTGGAAAWTTTTCAGGTGTGCCAACACTTTGCCTTTGTGTCTCACTTCAGCTGCAAGACTGAACTTAATGTCCGGAGCAAGGCAGGTCGTTGAAGAGTTGTTATCAGWCTAATCTTAAAAGTAGACAGAGTGTCAGCCTCATGGACAGAAACTGGAAGTTGGTTCCACAAGAGAGGAGCTTGATAACTGAAAGCTCTGCCTCCCATTCTACTTTAAGAAACTCCAGGAACCACAAGTAAACCTTCAGTCTGAGAGCGAAGTGCTCTGTTAGGAAAGTTTGGAACAATAAGATGTTTAATATGGAGCTTGGTTGTTAAGAGCTTTGTGTGTTAGGAGTAATATTTTAAATTCTATTCTGAATTTGACAGGGAGCCAGTAGAGAATCTAAAACTGGAAAAATATGATCTCTCCTTCCAACTCTCATTAAAACTCTAGCGGCAGAATTTTGGATTAACTGAAGACTTCTTAAAGAGTTTTTTGGATGCCCAGATAAATAAGAATTACAGTAATCCAGTCTAGACGTGATAAATGCATGAATCAGTTTTTCTGCATCATTTTTGGATAAGGTGTTTCTAATTTTAGTGATATTACGCAGGTGGAAGAAGGTGGTCCTGGTAACATTTTTAATGTGGGGGTTAAAAGACGTCCTGATCAAAAATAACATCAAGGTTCTTTACATTAGAACTGGAGGCCAGATTAATGCCATCCAYAGGAGGTGAAAGGCWGCAACGTTGATCCCTAAGATGTTCAGYTCRAAAAACCACAACCTCTGTCTTATCTGAGTTTAGAAGCAGAAAATTCAGTCATCCAAGTTTTTATTGTCTTTGAGACAAGATTGTAGTTTAAATAACTGATTCAATTCATCTAGCCTGGCCCTTGCCTTCCTACGCAGTTCCGCTCAATTTTGCTAAAGTGAAGGACAAGGGTCTGCTTTTTTCCAGGCTAAGATTCATCAGGTTTCATGGATAAATATAACAGAGTATCATCAGCATAACAATGGAAATTTATCCCATGCTGTTTAATAACTTTACCTAATGGAAGCATATATAAAGAGGATTGGTCCAAGCACTGAAACCTGAGGAACTCCATGACTAACTCTGGTGTAAGKAGAAGATTCATTATTAACATTAACAAACTGAAATCTATCAGTTTAAGACTCAAACCATTTTAGAGCTGTTCCTGTATTCCCAATATCAAGTTCAAGTCTACGTAATAAAATGTTGTGATCAATTGTATCAAATGCAGCACTGAGATCTAACAGGACAAGAATGGACACAAGTCCACTGTCTGAGGTCATGAGAATATCATTAGTAACTTTCACCAGTGCTGTTTCTGTGCTATGATGAGCTCTATACCCTGACTGAAACTCCTCATAGATTATTTCTATCCAGATATTCACGTAGTTGATTTGCAACTATTTTCTCAAGAATTTTTMAGATGAATGGGAGATTAGATATAGGTCTGTAGTTGGCCAGAACTCCTGTATCAAGATCGGGTTTCTTAAGTAAAMGTTTAATTACAGCAACCTTAAAGCTCTGAGGCACATAACCATTCATTAAAGAAATATACAATATACAGTAGATATTAATTAAGGGAAATGCTTCTTTGAACAGTCTGGTTGGGATGGGATCTAGCAGACATGTTGATGGTTTGGAAGAAGCTATTATTGTAGATAATTCAGAGAGCTCAGTAGGACAAAAACTGTCCANTAATATTATGACTTTAAACTCGTAATATTATTACTTTAATCTTGTAAAATTACGACTTTATACTAAAATTATGACTTTATTCTCGTTATTTTAAAAAAATCTCGTTGTGTGGCCTTAATACTCCGTCGTAAAAAGTACTTGGATCTAAGCAGTCTGGAAAAGCCGTTTTTGCTTTTTATGTACTTCCGGTAAACGGAACGGTTAAAAACGCGTATGTTTCCGCCCGGACAACCATTTTTGCGGGACGTCAGCAAAACTACACTTATCAATACTGCTCTGTTTTGAGACTTTGTCGTGTTTAACCCATGAAGTTCGTTTAGTACCGACATGTGGGCAGCTTCGGACAGAACCGAGGAGTCGAACACAGCGAACTGGATCCTGCAGCACCCCGTGGTGAGTGAGAGGAGCCGGGGAGGAGAGGAGAGGGTCCCCCAGGTCCCCTCGCTCCGGATCTGTAGTTTATTTACACATGGCAAAATGTCAAGTAGGCTCTGCGGGTGTTTATTGACAAATAAATATCAAAGAGCAATATTTAAGCTACTTTTTTGTTATTGTTGTTGTTGTTACTCTACACTATTGAGGGGGTGGGGGGGGGGTCATCTCAGGATTTATTTATTTATTATTTTTTGGCCTGACCTTGCAATACTTTTTGAGATAGTTGCCAAACCAGAAACATCTACAGTGCAACAGACATTACATCTGTGTTTGAGTTTCATTAAGATTTATTATGAAATCTACCTTTTAAATATAAGGAGGATATTCAGTCTCTGCTTGTCAAAAAGCACAAAGGTGTCACTCGCATCATTAAGCGACTTTTTAAAACAATACTTAGTGCACAGAGACTCAGTCATCATCGCAAAGATGATTCTTGTTTGTCTCCGCCCACGGGACAACACGTTCTGCAGAGACCCCCTACTTGCTGGTTTGTGCAGAACTTGCATGGACACTCACAAAGTACTGCGAGGAAAAAAATCCTGCGACGTTCTCAGCATCCTGCTGCGGGGATATGTATGTATGCATTGCGTTCACATGCGAAAGTTTTACAGATTTGCAATCCAGTATAATCACTGAGCTACAGTTTGGGATGACTGTTTCCTATATGCAAACTTGAAACTCTGAAGTATGAATTTTAAAATCTCAGTCACTGAAATGACACGTATGTTTTATGACAAACACCTGGATACCKTTCTATTTAGGGCCGATTCCATAATAAGACTCCATGAGCACAGATGTAATTGTTCCTTTGTGCAACGATCCCGTAAAGTATTTAGAGGGAATTAAAAATTGTTGCTTGGGAATGCAAAAGAAAAATGTCCCTGTCCATATCAGGCGGATCAGCTGTGGTCTTTTAAAACAAACACAAGATAAAATTGGCTGTAATGTGTTTTGTTCGTGTCTGGCCTGTACAGATATTCCACAGCCTTAAAGGTTGGTGTTATGTTGCACTCCATGTTTGACCAGGATTAAGGTTTCTGAATGGAGGGATGGCTTGACTAG
>NW_013952881.1:399964-401370 GCF_001266775.1 Austrofundulus limnaeus
TGTGTGTGTGTGTGTGTGTGTGTGTGTGTGTGTGTGTGTGTGTGTGTGTGTGTGTGTGTGTCAGTTCCAACAGATGAAGGACCTGCAGGACAGAGACAGCGAGCAGCTGCATGCAGCATTTCTGGCCTACATGGATCTTACTGAGGGTGAGTTGGACAGAAAACCTGTAGTTTTCACTCAACTTTTTATCTCAGCACATCCTGAACACTGTACATCATATTAATAAGTATTATAAGTATTAAAATTGTTAGAGTCAACATTGTCTGTTAGCAAAATATTTCATGGACCACTGGATGTTTTTAGTGATAATCTGGAAATGTAGTCATTGGATGCACATCTATAACTAATAAAAACAATCAAATTAAAACATTTATTTTGATTCCTAGTGTGTAAAACAAGTTAAAGTTTCTTTTTCACACAAATAAACCTCATGTCAGATCAGTTAAAGCAGACACGTGACGGGAACATGAATAGAAGAGCCCTGCAGGCTGGTTCAGCCTCTGTCTCTGTGCTCCGCAGTGCGCCGGTGGACTGACGTGTCCTGCGTCAGGAGTCCAGAGCTGCAGCTGGTTCTGTTGGAAGCGAAGGAAAAGGACGGTGCACCTGCTCACACTGTCCTGCCCCTGCCCTCACACCGCTCTCTGAGCCACAGAAGGTGATGATCCTCTCGGACCGCCATCATCCGTCCCTCCTGACGTTTCGTTAACTCTGACTTCCCTCCTCTCTGCTGTGCAGCGTTCGCCACGCGCTGGACAGGGGGCTTCCTGTACTGCTGTGCGCCGTGGCGTCCGACTCCACCCTGGTCTATCAGAGGATGACAGACGGGTTGGTGACACCAGACCCCCCCGCGGGACCCTTTCAGGATGTGGGACGTCGTCAGCACCGGAAGAGACGGCAGAAATGCTGAGCGAAGAACCGATGAAGCTCACAGGAGCTAAAAGGATGTGGCTGGGGGCTCGCTACTCCGTCAGTCTGAAGTGACGGCTTAAAGCAGCAAAGAGACGAGACGACAGCGTGGAGACTTGTTCTTTGTAGTTTAAACACAGACAACATGGAGACTTGTTCTTTGTAGTTTAAACACAGACAGCATGGAGACTTGTTCTTTGTAGTTTAAACACAGACAGCATGGAGACTCGTTCTTTGTTTGTAGTTTAAACACAGACAGCATGGAGACTTGTTCTTTGTTTGTAGTTTAAACACAGACAGCATGGAGACTTGTTCTTTGTTTGTAGTTTAAACACAGACAGCATGGAGACTTGTTCTTTGTTTGTAGTTTAAACACAGACATCATGGAGACTTGTTCTTTGTTTGTAGTTTTTATCACAGACAACATGGAGACTTGTTCTTTGTTTGTAGTTTAAACACAGACGGCATGGAGACTTGTTCTTTGTTTGTAGTTTAAACAC